>NW_026693512.1:0-178071 GCF_021218885.2 Marmota monax
CCTGCAAAGGAACGCTTTAACCCAGAAGTACAAAATTTGGGGAGCCAAGTGTGGCTTGCATACTCATGATTCCTGCAATGTATCAACAAGATCAGGTGAAAAAATATTTGCTGAGATTTCAGTAAACTTGCAGTTCTGTGGAAGCCTGGCAAACACTTTAAAATTAAAGTGTTTTTTCCTTGACTCTGCTTAGGGCTACTGAGGAGGGAACAAATGATAGAGAGCTCACTGATAACTAATTCAGTGTGACAAATTCCAAGCAGCTAGAAAAAAGTCTGTTTGATTTAGAGTTCCAAGTGCATTATCCCTATAGGGGAAAAGTAAGTGAAACCTAAAATTTCAAAATGTTCCTGCAAACGAACACTTCCACCTAGAAGAACAAAATTTGGGGGGCCAAGTGTGACTGTAGTACCGATAATTTCTGGCAAGTATCAAAAAGATTGGGTGAAAAATAATATTTGCTGGGAGTTCAGTAAATTTGGAGGTCTGTGGAAGCTTGGCAAACGCTTTCAAATGAAAGTGATTTTTCCTTCACTGACAAGTGTTTCTGCTTAGGGCTACTTCAATAGGGAGAAAAGAATAGAGAGCACACTGAAAACTAATTCAGAGTGTCAAAATTCAAGCAGCTAGCAGAAACGCTGTTTGATTTAGAATTCCAAATTCATCTATCCGTATATGGAAAAATGAAGTGAAACCTAAAGTTTCACACTGTCCCTGCAAACGAATGCTTCAAACTAGAAGAATGAAATTTTGGGAGCCAAGTGTGACCTGAGTACTGATCATTGCCACCAAGTATCAAAAATATTGGGTGAACAAAATATTTGCAGAAGTTTCAGTAAACACAGAGATTGGTGGAAGCTTGGCGAAGGCTTTCAAATGAAATATTTTTTTTCCTGCCTCTCCTTTGGTCTAATTCCAGAGGGAACAAAGCATAGGGAGCACACTGAGAACTAATTGAGTGTGTCAAGTTTCAAGCAGCTAGCACAAACCCTGTTTGATTTAGAGTTCCAAAAGTGACTATACCTATAGGGGAAAACAAGTGAAACCTAAAAATTCAAAGTGTTCCTGCAAACAAATGCTTTAACCTAGAAGTAAAAAAACTGGGGAGCCAAGTGATGCTGAGGTACTGATGGTTCCTGCAACCTATCAACAAGATCGTGTGAAAAAATATTTGTTGAGATTTCAGTAAACTCGCAGTTCTGTGGAAGCCGGGCAAACGCTTTCAAATGAAAGTTTTTTTTTTCCTTACCTCGGCTTAGGGCTACTGCAGGAGGGAAAAATCATAGAGAGCTCACTGAGAACTAATTCATTGTGTCAGATTTCAAGCATCAAGCAGAAAGTGTGTTTGATTCAGAGTTCCAACTGCATCTATCCTTATAGGGGAAAATAACACGAAACCTCAAATTTCACAGTGTTCCTGCAAAGGAACACTTAAACCTAGAAGAATGAAATTCTGGGGGCCAAGTGTGACTGGACTATTGATCATTATGGCCAAGTATTAAAAAGATTGGATGAAAAAAATATTTGCTGGAATTTCAGTAAACTCGGAGTTCTGTTAAAGCTTGGCAACGACTTTCAAATGAAATTGTTTTTTTTTTTTTCGTGCCACTCCTTAGAGCTACTTCAAGAGGGGAGAAAACATAAAGAGTGCACTGAGAACTAATTCAGTGGGTCAAATTTCGAGCAGCTAGCAGAAACCGTGTTTGATTTAGACTTCCAAATGCATTATCCCTATAGGGGAAAATGAAGTGAAACCTAAAATTTCAAAGTGTTCCTGTAAATGAACACTTCCACCTAGAAGAACGAAATTTGGGGGTGTGTGTGACTGAAGTACCAATCATTACTGGTAAGTATCAAAAAGATTGGGTGCAAATAATATTTCCTCAGAGGTCTGTGGAAGCTTGGCAAATGCTTTCAAATGAAAGTGATTTTTCCTTCACTGACAAGTGCCTCTGCTTAGGGCTACTTCAAGAGGGAACATAGCATAGACAGTGCACTGAGAACTAATTCAGTGTGTCAAAATTCAAACAGCTATCAGAAATCCTGTTTGATTTAGAATTCCAAATGCATCTATCCCTATAATGGAAAATGAAATGAAACTAAAATTTCACACTGTTCCTGCAAATGAACGCTTCAATCTAGAAGAACAAATTTGGGGGAACAAGTGCAACTGGAGTACCAGTCATTCCTCCAAAGTATCAATAAGATAGGGTGAAAAAATATTTGCTCTGAATTCTGTGGAAGCTCCACAAATGTGTTCAAATGCAAGTGTTTTTCCCTTGCCTCTGTTAGGGCTACTTCAACAAGGAATAAAGTATAGAGAGCACACTAAGAACTAATTGAGTGTGTCAAGTTTCAATCAGATAGGACAAACTATGTTTGATTTAGAGTTCCAACTGCCTCTATCCTTATAGGGGTAAACGTATTGAAACCTAAATATTCAAAGTGTTTCTGCAAATTACGCTTCAACCTAGAAGAATAAAATTTTGGGGGACAAGTACAACTGAAGTTCCGATTATTCCTTCAAAGTATCAACCAGATCGGGTGAAAAAAATATTTGCTGAGATTCCAGTAAACTTGGAGTTCAACAGAAGTTTGGCAAATGCTTTCAAATAAAAGTGTTTTTTCCTTGGCTCTGATTAGCACTACTTCAACAGGGAAAAAGCTTAGAGAGTGCACTGAGAACTAATTGAGTTGTGGAGTTTTATGCAGCTAGTAAAAACTATGTTTGATTTAGAGATCAAACTGCATCTATCCCTATCGGGGAAAACAAAGTGAAACCAAAAATTTCAATGTGTTCTTACAAAGGAATGCTTCAACCTAGAATAATGAAATTTTGGGGGGCCAAGTGTGACTGGAGTACCGATTCTTCCTTCAAAGTTTAAAGAAGAGCGGGTGAAAAAATATTTGTTTGGAGTTCTGTGGATGCTCTGCAAATGTTTTCAAATGCCAAGTGTTTTTTCCTTGCCTCTGTTAGGGCTACTTCAACAGAGAACAAAGCATAGAGAGCACACTGAGATCTAATTGAGTGTGTCAAGTTTCGAGAAGCTAGCACAAACTGTGTTTGATTTAGAGTTCCAAATGCCTCTATCCCTATAGGGAAAAACAAAGTGAAACCTAAATATTCAAAGTGTTCCTGCAAACGACACTACAAACTAGAAGAATGAAATTTGGGGGCCAAGTATGACTAGAGTACTGATTATTCCTTCAAAGTATCAACTAGATCGGGTGACAAAATATTTGCTGAGATTCCAGTAAACTTGGAGTTCAACGGAAGCTTCGCAAATGCTTTGAAATGAAAGTGTTTTTTCCTTCACTCGGCTTAGGGCTACTTCAACAGGTAAAAAGCTTAGAGAGCACACTGTGAACTAATTGAGTGTGTCAAGTTTCATGCAACTATTAGAAACTATGTTTGATTTAGAGTTCAAACTGCCTCTATCCCTATCAGAGAAAACGAAGTGAAACCAAAAATTTCAAAGTGTTCCTGCAATGGAATGCTTCAACCTAGAATAATGAAGTTTGGGGGCCAAGTGCGAGTGGAGTACTGATCATTCCTTCAAAGTATCAATAAGATGGGATGAAAAAATATTTGCTCGGATTTGTGTGGAAGCTCAGCCAATGTTTTCAAATGCCAAGTGTTTTTTCCTTACCTCTTTTAGGGCTACTTCAACAGGGAACAAAGCCTAGAGAGCGCACTGAGAACTAATTGAGTGTGCCAAGTTTCAAGTAGCTAGCACAAACCGTGTTTGATTTAGAGTTCCAAATGCCTCTATCCATATAGGGGAAAACAAAGTGAAACCTAAAAATTCAAAGTGTTCCTGCAAACAACTCTTCAACCTAAAACAATGCAATTTGGGGGCCCAAATACGACTGGAATACCGATGATTCCTTTAAAGTATCAACAAGATCGGGTGAAAAAATATTTGCTGAAATTCTAGTAAACTCAGAGTTTAGTGGAACCTTGGAAAATTCATTCAAATGAAAGTGTTTTTTCCATGCCTCTGTTAGGGCTACTTCAACAGGGAACCATGCATAGAGAGCACACTGACAACTAATTGAGTGTGTCAACATTCAAGCAGCTAGCACAAACTGTGTTTCATTTAGATTTCCAAATGCCTCTATCTGTATAGGGGAAAATGAATTGAAACCTAAAAATTCAAAGTGTTCTTGCAAAAAAACGCTACAACCAAGAAGAATGAAAATCAGGGGCCCAAGTAGGACTGCAATACTGATTATTCCTTCAAAGTATCAACAAGATCCTAACTCTAACTCTAACCCTAACACTATGAGAAAACTAAACACTAAACCAAACCCTAATACTAACCCTAACACTAACCCGAACCCTAACACTAACCCTAAACCTAACACTAACCCTAACACTAACATTAACCATCACTCTAACCCTAGCAGAAAACCTAACACTGACCCCAACCTTAACCATAACACTAACCCTAAAACTAACCGTAAAGCAAAAGCTAACACTAACACTTATCCTAACACTAACCCTTATCCTCACATTAACACAGACCCTAACACTAACCCTAAACCTAAACCTAATCTGACATGTAACCCTAAACCTAACAATAACCCTAACACTAAAACAAACCCTAAGAATAACCCTAACACTAAACCTAACTCTAAACCTAACCCCAACACTAACCTTAACACTATACCTAAACCTCACCCCAATCCTAAATTTAACTCTAAACCTAACAACAACACTAACCCTAACCCAAACCCTAACACTAACCCTAACCCTAACATTGAACTTAACCCAAACCCTAACACTAACTCTAACCTAACCATAACTCTAAACCAAATCCTTACACTAAACCTAACCCTAAACCTTAATCTAACCCTAAACCTTACCCTAACCCAAACACTAATCCTAACCATAGCACTAACGCTAACACTGAACCTAAACCTAACCTAACCATAACAATAACCCAAATCCTAACAACATCCCTAAAACTAATCCTAAGCCTAACCATAATGCTAACACTAATACTAAAACTAAACCTAATCCTAAGGCTAACCCTAACACTAACTGTAAACCTAAACCTAACACTAAACATAACACTAAACCTAAATCTAACACTAACACTAACATTAAATGTAAACCTATCCCTAACCCTAAAACTAGTGCTAAACCTAAAACTAACCCTAAAACTAACACTAACCCTAAATTGAACCCTAACCCTAACCCTAACACGAACCCTAACATTAACCCTAACCCAAAACATAAACCAAATTCTAACAAGAAACCAAACCCTAACCCTAAAACTAACCCAAACCCTAACCATAACACTAATCCTAAATCTCATCCTAACCCCATGTCTAACCCTAACACAAACATTAACCTTAACACTAGCATTAACCCTTACCCAACCCAAACACTAACCGTAATAATAACCCTAACACAAACCTTAAGGCAAACCTAACACTAACACTAACCCTACCCCTCACCCTAATCCTAACTTTAAACCTAACCTAACACTTTCTGTAACCCTAAACTTAGCTATAATCCTAATCCTAACACTAACATTGAACCTACTCATAACCTGAAACCTAACACTAACCCTAACCCTAACCTTTACACTAATCCTAACACTAACCCTAATCCTAAGGCTAACCCTAACCCTAACACTAACCATAAACCTAACCCAAAACATAATATTAACCCTAACCTTAACATTAACCCTAACCCTAATGCTAATCCTAACCGTAATCCCATTCCTAAGCTAACACTAACTCTAACACAAATCCTAACCATAACCATAACACTAAACCTAACCTGAACTTTAACCCTAACCCTAATGACAACACTAACCATAAACTGAAGACAAACCCTAACCCAAACCAGAATTCTGAACTTAATCTGATCATAACCCTAACCCATATCTAACCTTAAACCTAACCCTACACCTAATACTAAACCTAATCCTAATGATAACCCTAACAATAAACCTAACTCCAAACCTAAGCCTAGCACAGACCCTAAACTTAAATGCACCCCTTATCCTAACACTAACCCTAAACCCAACATTAACCCTAACCTTAACACAAAACCTAACCCTAAACCTAAAATTAACACTATCAATAACCCTACCTGTAACCCTAACACTTACCCTAACCCTAACCTAACACTTATTCTAACCCTAATCCTACCCATAACCCTAACTCTGAACAGAAACCTAACCTTAACAAAACCCCTAACCCTAAACATAACTATAACACTTACCCTAAAAGTAACCCTAACCCTAAACCTTAATCTAACTCTTAAACTAACCCTTACACTTACCCTAACCCTAATCCTAAACCTTACCCTAAAACTAACCCTAACCCTAAACTTAACTCTAAATGTAACCCTAACCCTAACACTAAACCTAACTCTTAAAAAAAAACCTAACATTAACCATAACCAAAATCCTAACCCTTACTATACTAACCCTAACCATAAACCTAAATCTAACATTAAAGGTAACCGTAAACCTACCCTATTTGTTACACTAAACCGAAACCTAACACTAACCCTCACACTTACCCTAAACTCTTTCCTGAACCTAACACTAAACCAAACCCTAACCCTAAGTCTATCCCTAACAATAACACTAACCCTAACCCTAAAACTAACCATAACACTAACCCTAACCCTAACACTAAGACTAACACAAACCCTAACCCTAACCCTAAGATGAACAGGAACCCTAAAGCTAACACTACCCTAAACATAATCCTAACATTAATGCTAACCCAATCAATAACACTAATCCTAACCCTAACACTAACTGTAACAATAAAATTAACCCTAACACTAACCCTAACCCTAACACTAATCCTAATCCTAACCGTAACCCTAACACTAACACTAAACCTAATCCTAATCCTTACCCTAACACTAAACCTTATCCTAACACAAAACCTAAACCTAACCTTAACCCTAAACCTAATACTAACACAAACCCCAACACTAAACCTAAACCTAACACGAAATCTAACACTAACCCTCACCCTAACCCTTACTCTAACAGTAATCATAACACTAAACCTCACCCTAAAAGTAACACTAAACCTAAATCCCACCTTAATCCTATCACTAATTCTAACCATAACCTAACACAAAGCCTAACTTAAAACCTAACACTAAACCTAACACTAACCCTAACTCTAACCCTAACTCTAAAATTAAATCTAAACCTAACCCTAACCCTAAATCTTAGCCTAAATCTAACTCTAAACCTAACCCTAAAATAATACAAATCCTAAACCTAACCCTAACCATAATCCTAACCATAAGAGTAACCCTAACCCTAACACTAACGAAGCCTATCCCTAACCCTAACTATACTTTAATCTCAACCCTAACCCTAACCCAAACACTAACAATAAACCTCACTGTAACCCTAACACTCATGCTAAACCTAATCCTACCTCTAACCCTAACACTAACCCTAAAGTTATCCCTAACCCTAACCCTAACACTAACCCTAACCCTCAACCTAACCCTACCCTAACACTAACTCTAATGCAAAATTAAACACTAACATTAACCCTAATGCTAATCCTAAACATAACCCTAGCCCTAACACTAACCATAACCCTAACCCTAACCCTAACCCAAACCCTAAACATAACACTATCCCTATCCTTAACCCTAACCCTAACACTAACCCTAACACTCACCCTAACTCTAACTCTTACCCTAACCGTAAAACTAACCTAAACCTAACCCTAACCCTAGCACTAAACCTAAACCTATTCTTAAACCTAACACTATCCCTAACCTTAACCCTAACAGTAACACTAACCTTAAACTTAATGCTAACCCTAACACTAAGACAAACCTTAACTCTAAACCTAACTCTAAACCTAATTGTAATACTAACCTAAAACTAACACTAACATTAACTCTAACCCTAACACAAACCCTAACACTAACCCTAAACCTAACTCTAACACTTACACTAATACTAACCATAACACAAACCCTAATATGAACACTAATCCTAACACTAACCTTAACCGTAACACAAAACCTAATTCAAACCCTAACACTAAACCTATCCCTAAACCTAACCCTAACACTAACCCAAACACTAACCCTAAATCTAACTCTAATGCGAAGCTTAACACTCACCATATCCCTAACCCTAATGCTAATAATAACACTAAACCTAACCCTAAACTTAATCCTAACACTAACCCTAAACCTATCTCTCAACATAAAACTTTTTCTAACCTTAACCATAACCCTAACACTAGCCCTATCCCCAAAACAATCCTAACCCTAACTTAACCCTAACAAGAACCCTAATGCAAACCCTAACATTAACCCTAACCCTATCACTAATCCTACTTGTAACCCTAACCTAACACTAAACCTAAACCTAACCCCAACACAAACCCTAACCCTAACACTAACACTAACATTAACCCTAACACTAAACCAAACATAACCCTAACCCTAATTCTAATTGTAATCCTAACACTAAACCTAACCTTAACCCTAAAACAAAACCTAAGGCTATCCCTAAACCTAGCCCTAGCACAAATACTAAACCTAACCATAACATTAACCCTAACCCTAACCCTAACACAAATCCTAACATTAACTGACCATAATATTAACCTAACACTAAAACTAACCCTAACAATAGGCCTAATCGAAACCGTAACCCTAACCCTAGTCCTATCCCTATCTCCAACCCTAAACCTAACCCTAATACTAACCCTTACAATAACTCTAACCATGACACAACCCTAACATTAGCCCTAACCCTAAACCAAACCTAAAACTAACCCTAAATATATCTTTAAACCTAACACTAACCCTAACCCAAAACCCAACCCTAACCCTAAGTCTAACACAAACACTAACCCTAACCCTAATACTAACTCTAAATTTATCTTTAACACTGTAACTAAGCCTAAGCATAATCCTAAACCTAACATTAACCCTAACATTAAATATAAACCTAAACATAACTGTAGCCCTTAAAATAACTCTAATCTTAACCTTAAGTATATCACTAACCGTAACACTAACCTAAGCCTAACACTAACCCTAACACTAACCCTAAAACTAACTATAATGCTAAACCTAATACTAACCCTAACCCTAACCTAACACTAACCATAAACCTAACCCTAATTCTCACAATAAGTCTAACTTTAATGTTAACCCTAAAACTAACCCTTACAATAACCCTAAACTAAACGCTAATCCTAAACTTAATTCTAATCCTAACACTAACCCTAAACCTACCACAAATCCTAACCCTAACCATAACATTAAACCTAACGCTAATATTACCCCTACCTCTCTCATTAACCCTAACCCTAATATTAACACTAAAAAAAAATCTAAAACAAACACTAACCTTAACCCTAAACAACACCCTAACACTAACCATTTCACTAACTCGAATACTAACTCTAACCCTAATCCTAACTGTAAACCTAACCCTATCCCTAACCCTAACAAAAACCTAACCCTAACCATAACCCTAACAAAAAACCCTAAACATAACCCTAACCCTTTCCCTAACAATAACCCTAACCCTCACTGTAACCCTAACTATAACCCTAACACAAACCCTAATACTAACCATAACTCTAACCTAACCTTAACCCTAATCCTAACCCTAACCTAAACTTTACCCTAACCCTAATCCTAAAACTAACCTTAAAACTAACCTTAACCCCAAATCTAATGATAACCCTAACACTAACCCTAACCAAAAACTAAACCTAAATCTAACCCTAACACAAACATTAACACTAAACCTAATACAAGCCTAACCTTTACTCTAACCCTAACCTGAATCCTAACTGTAACCTAACTTTAACCCTCACCCTAACAGATAACCTAACACTAAACCTAACAGTAATCTTAACTGTAACCCTAACACTAACACTAACCCGAAACCTAACACTTACTCTACCCATAAACGTAACCCTAAACTTAACCCTAACACTAACTGTAATTCTAGCACTAACCCTAACCCTAACCCTAACCTTAACACTAACCGTAACTCTAACCCTAACCCTAACATTAACCCTAACACTAAACTTAATTAAACTTAACCTATCCCTAACACTAACTCTAACACTAAACTTAACCATATCCCTAACACTAACCCTAATGACAACCCTAACCCTATCACGAAACCTAAAACTAAACCTAACCCTATCCTTAACCGTAACTCTAAATATTACCCTAACCATAAACTTAACCTAACACTAACCCTAAAACTTAAACCTAACACTAACCCTAAAACTTACCCTATCCCTAACTCTAACCTGATCCCTAATGCTAACCCTAACACTAATTCTAAACCTAACCCTAGCACTAACCATAACCCTACACCTAACACTAACCCTAAAGCTAACACAAACCCTAAACCAAACCATAATGCTAAACCAAACCAAGCCTCACCCTAACCTTTACCTGACTGTAATGTAACCCTAACACCAATTTTAACACTAACCCTAATACTAACCCAAACCCGAACCTTTCCCATATCACTAAACCTAACCCTAACCCTAATTCTAACACTAATGCTAACCTGACCCTAATATTAACCCTAACTCTAACCATAACACTGACCCTAACCCTCAAAATAACCCTATACTAACAAGAACGCTAACCCTAACATTTAATCTAAACATAATCCTATCTGTAACTACTCTAACTCTAACCCTAACACAAATCCTAAACCTAACCCTAACCCTAATCCCAACTTTACAACTAACCCTAACACTAACCCTAACCCTAAATGTAAATCTAACCCTAACCCTAACCCTAACCCTTAACTAAACACTAACTCTGAAACTAACCCTAACCCTAAACCGAACTGTAACCATAACACTAACCTTAATTCTACCACTAACACTAACCATAAAACCTATCCCTAACCCTAACAATATACCTAAAAATAACACTAAACCTATCCAAAACACTAACTCTAACCCTAACACAAAACAAAACCCTAAGACAAACCCTATCCCACACCATAACCCTAAACTTAATCTAACCCTAACACTAACCCTTAACTAACCGTTAAACTAAACCTAACCCTAACACTAGCACTAACCCTAACCTTAACACTAACCCTAACACAAACCTAACCGTATTACTAACCCTAACACTAAAACAAACCTCAACCTAACACTAACACGAACCCTCACATTAACCCTAAACCTAAAAAAACACTGTCTCTAACCCTAACCCTAAAGCAAAACTAACAGTAACCCTAACCATAACCCTAACACTTACCCTGACCCTAAGCCTAATTCTAACTCTAACCCTAGTCCTATCCATAATCCTAACTCTAACCATAAACATAGCCCTAAAACAACCTCTAACCCTAAACCAAAACCTAACACAAAAACTAACCCTAACCCTTACATTAACCCTAAAACTAACCATAACCATAACTCCAATCTAACTCTTAAACTAACCCTAAACCTAACCTTATCCTAATCCTAACCCTAACCATTACCCTAACAGTAACCCTAACCCTAACCCTAATACTAACCCTAATACTTACCGCAACCCTAACCCTAACCCTAACAAAAACCCTAACCCTAACCCTAAAACTAACGCTATCCCTAAACCAACCATAAGCCTATCACTAACCCTAACAATAACCCTAACCCTAAACCTACTACTAACCCTAAACCTAACCCTAAAAATCAACCTAAACCTATTCATAAACCTAACACTATTTCTAACCCTATCCTTAGTCCTAACCCTAACACTAATCCTAAAACTAACACTAACCCTAACACTAACTTTAACACTAAGACAAACCATAAACCTAAACCTAACACTAACCGTAAAGCTAACCTTAACCTAAACGATACCCTAACCTGAATCCCAAAATTAACCCTAAAACTTACCTTAACCCTAAATCTAACGATAACCCTAAAACTAACACTAACCAAAACCTAACCCTAAGTCTAACCCTAACAAACACCTTAACTCTAATGCTAACCCCAACCCTAACCCTAACAGTAACCCTCACCTGAATCTTAAACGTAATCGTAATTCTAAACCTAACATTAACCCTCACCCTCACAGAAACCCTAACATTAACCCTAACCCTAAGCCTAACCCTAACACTAACACTAATACTAACACTAACACTAACCCTAAGCTGAAACCTAACACTAACTCTATCCATAACCATAACCCTAACCCTTTCACTTACCCTAACCCTAATCCTAAACCTAAACCTTCCCTAACGCTAACCCTAACAAGTACCCTAACCCTTACCTAAGCCTAACCCTAACACTAACACTAACATTAAATGTAACCATATCCCTAACACTAACACTAACTATAACACTAATCCTAACCATAACCCTAACAGTAACCCTAACAGTAACCCTAACCGCAACCCTAACCCTATCACTAACACTAACCCTAAATGTATTTCTAAACCTATCACTAACCTTAATCCTAATTTTAAACCTAACCCTAACACTAACACTAACCCTAATTCTAAACCTAAACTAACAGAAACAATACACCAAACCCTAAGCCTAACCATGAACTTAACAATAACCCTAACCCTAACCCTTAACCTAACACAAAGACTAACCCTAAACCTAACCCTAAACCTAAACCAAACCCTAACCCTAACCATAACAATAACCCTCACCCTATGCCTAACATTAAAATTAAACCTATCCCTAACCCTAACACTATCCTTAACCATAACCCTAACCCTAACCCAATCACTAACACTAACCCTAATCCTAATCCTAACCCCAACCCTAAACCTAACACTCACCTAACCATAACCTGAACACAAACCCTAACCTTACCCTAACCCTAAACCTAACCCTAACCCTGTCCCTAACACAAACCCTCAACCTAACTTTGAACATAACAATAACTCTAACCCTAACCCTAAACCTAACCCTAAACCTAACCTTAACCCTAACCCTAAACCTAACTCTAACGCTAACACTAACCCTAAACCTAACTCTTACCCAAACCATAATCTGAACATAAGCCTAAACTTAATACTAAACCTAACCCTAACACTATGCCTAAAACTAACCCTAACCCTAACACTAACACTAACCCTAACCCTACTGGTAACCCAAATCCTAACACTAAACCTAACCCTAAACATTACCGTAACCCTAAACTTAACCCAAACACTAACTCTAACCCTAATCTTTACCCTAACACTAACACTAACTGTAAATGTAACACTAAACCTAAAACTTACCCTGACCAGAACCATAACCATAAATCTAACACAAAACCTAACCCTAATACTAACCCTAACCCAAATTTTAAGGCGAACTGTGACCCTAACCGTAACACTAACCCTAACCCTAAACCTAAACCTATTCCTAACACTAACCCTAAACCTAAACCTCACCCTAAACCTAACACTTACCACAAAACTAACCTTTAACCTAACCCTAATCATTATTGTATACCTTACCATAACCCTAATCATAACCCTGACACTAATCATAACTCTAAACCTAACCCTTACACTAACATTAACCCCAGACAAAACCCTATCAATAACCCTAACCCTAAACCTAACCCTAAACCTAATACTAAACCTAACACTAACATTAACTGTTACCCCAAAACAAACCTTGAGCCTAACACAAACCCTAAACCTACCACTAACAATAACCCTAAAAACAACCCTAAACATAATCCTACTTCTAAGCTTAATCCTATCTGTAACCCTAACCCTAAACATAACCATAACACAACACCTAATCTTAACATAAACCTAACACAAACCTTAACCCTAACACTAACACTAACCATAAAAATAACAATAAACCTAAACCTAACCTTAACCCTTAAACTTACAATAACCCTAACTCTAACACAAACACTAACCCTAAACCTAACACTAACCCTAACCTAAACTTTAATCTTAACACTAACCGTAAAACAAATCCTAACCCTAACTCTAACAATAACACTAACCCTATCTAAACCATAACCTTATGACTAAACCTAAACCTAACCCTAACCCTAACCCTAACAGTAATCCTAAACCTATACCTAAACCTAACACTATCCCTAATCCCAAACCTAAGAAGAACCCTAATACTAACCAGAACCCTAAAACTAATTCTAAACATAACCCTATCTCTAACACTAACAATACTCATAAACCTAACCCTAACCATAACACTAAACCTAACATAAACCCTAACCCTAACACTAACCCTAACCCATCCCTAAACCTAAAACTAACACTAAGCCTAACATTATCCTAAAACTTACTGTAAACCTAAGCCTAACATTAAATCATACCCTAACTGTAACCTTAACCGTAACTCTAACCCTAACACAAACCTTAACCCTAACCCTAATACTAACACTAACCCTAACATATCCACAACCCTATCACTAACTCTAACCCTAACCCTAACCCTAAACCTAAACCTAACACTAAACCTAACCCTAACTCTAACAGTAACCCTAAACCTATTCCTAACACTAGTCCTAACCCAAATTCTAAGGCAAACTTTAATCCTAACCCTAATACTAACCTTAACCCTAAACCTAACCCTATCCCTAACACTAACCCTAAACATAAACCTCACCTTAACACTAACACTAACCCATAAACTAACCTTAAACCTAACCCTAATCGTTATTGTAAACCTAACACTAACACTAAGCCTAACACAAACCCTATCACTAACGCTAACCTTAACCCAAACCCTAACCCTAACACTAACCCTAAAACTAATCCTAACACTAAACCTAACACTAAACCTAACTGTAACCATTACCCAAACCCTAAACCATACCCTGACCCAAACACTAACCCTAATCGTAACAATTACCCTTACAATAAACCTAACCCTAACACTAACCCTAATCCTAATACTAATGTAAACCTAAAACTAACACTAAAACTAACCCTAAAACTAACCTTTAACACAACCCTAATGCTAACCCTATTCCTAACACTACCCTAACCATAACACTAACACTAACAACACGAACCCTAATCCTAATCCTAACACTAACCCTAAACATAACCCTAATGCTAACCCTAACACTAACCCTAACTCAACATAACACTAACACTAAAGCTAACCCTATCATTAACCCTAGTGCAATCCCAAACACTAACACTAACCTTACCCTAATCCTATATGTAACCATATTCTAACACTAACCCTAACACTAACATACACACTAACCCTAACCCTAAAACTAACCCTAAACCTAACACTAAACCTAATACTAACTTTAGCCCTAACCCTAACTCTAATCCTAAACCTAATACAAATTCTAAGACTAACCCTAACCCTAACACAAACACTAACCCTAAACCTAACATTAATCCTAACCTAAACCTAACCCAAAACCTAAAACTAACCCTAAACTTAACCATAACCCTAATCCTAACCCTAACTCTAACCCTAAACCTAAACCTAACATTCAACCTTACCCTAACCCTAACCCTAACCCTAAACGTAAAACTAACTATAACCCTTCCTCTAAACCAAACACTAAACTTAACTCTAAACCTAAACATAACATTAAAACTAACCCTAAACCTAACCCTAAACCTAAATCTAATGCTAATGCTAATCATAACCCTAACACTATCCCTAACACGAACCCTAACACAAACCCTAACCCTAATACAAAACCTAACACAAACCCTAAATTAAAACCTAACACTAAACCTAACACTGACCATAATACCTAACTCTAACCATAACTCTATAACAAACCCTAACCCTAACTCTTTCCCTAAACCTAATCCTAAATGAAACCCTAACTTTAACCCTAAACCTAACACAAACCCTAAGACCAACCCTAACCCTAACAATAACACAAAAACTAACCCTAACCCTGACACTAACCCTTACCCTACCTCTGACCCTAACCCTAACACTAACCCTAACCCTAACCCTAACCCTAACACTAACACAAACACTAACCCTAACCCTAACACCAACCCTAACCCTACCTCTAGCCCTAACACTAACACTAACCCTAAACCTCACCCTAACCCTAACACTAAACCTAAGCCTAACCATAGCCCTAACTCTAACCCTGACACTTCACCTAACCCTAACCATAAACCTAACCCTAACATTAACCCTAACTCTAAACCGAAACCTAACACTAACCCTGTATTTAACACTAACCCTAAACTTAACACTAACACTAACACTAACCCTAACCCTAAACCTAATGCTAACCCCAACATTAACCCTAACTCTAACACAACTTGAACACTAACGCTAAACCTTACCCAAATTCTAACACTAACTCTAATCGTAACCTTAACCCTAACACTAACCCTAACCCTAACCCCCAACTGAATGCTAATACTAACCGTAATCCTAACCCCAACCCTAAACCTAACATTATCAGTAACCTAAAGCCTAAAATATACACTAACCCTAACCCTAACCCTAACCCTAAAACTACCCTAACCCTAACCATAATTCTAACCATAAACCTAACCCTAACAATAACCCTAACCCTAACACAAAACCTAACCGTAACCCTAAACCTAAACCTAACCATAATCTTAACTATAACCTTAATCCTAACAGTGACCCTAATGGTATCCCTACATTAAAATTAACTCTAGCCCTTAATCCAACCCTAAACCTAATTCTAACCCTAACCCTAACACTAACCCTAATACTAAACAAAACCCTAACCCTAACATAAACCCTAAGTCTAACTTCAACCCTAACACTAACACTAATTTAACACTAACCCTAACCCTAACCATAACCATAACAATAACACTAACTCTATCTCTAAACCTTACCCTAATCCTAACACTGAACCTAACCCTAATTCTAACACTAAATGTAAACCTAATCTTATCCATAACCCTAAACCTAAACTCTATCTCTAAACCTTACCATAATCCTAACACTAAACCCAGCCCTAATTCTAACCATAAATATAAACCTAATCATATCCCTAACCCTAACCCTAAAGAAACCCTAGACCTAACTTAATTCTAACACAAACTCTAACCCTAATCCTAACACTAACCATAACTCTAATTCTAAACTTTACCTAACTCTAATTCTAACTCTAAATATAACTCTAATCCTATCTGTAACCCTAACACTAACCCTAACCCTAACACAAACCCTAACCCTAACCCTAACCCTAACTAACCCTAATTCTAACACTAACCTAATTCTAACCCTAACACTAACCCTAATCCTAACACTTACCCTAACATTAATCCTAACTCTAACCCTTACAATAATACTAACCATAAACCTAAACCTAAACTTAACCATAACTCTAACCCTAACCCTAAACCTAACACTATTTCAAAACCTATCCATAACCCTAACAGTATAATTAACCCTAACCCTAACACAAACACAAACCTAATCCTAACCCTTACCCTAACCCTAACACTAACACTCACCCTAACCTAATCTTTACCCTTATATTAACCCTAACACTAACCCTAAAATTAACATTAAGCCTAACCCTAAAACTAATCCTAATCTGAACCCTAATCCTAACCCTAAACTTAACCCTAACCATAAACCTAAACCTACCACTAACCCTAACACTAACCCTAACACAAAACATAACACTAACATTAACCCTAACCCTATCCTAATCCTAACTGTAAACCTAACCCTAAAAATATCCCTAACACTAATCCTAACTCAAACCCTATACCTAAACCTAACACTAACCCTAAACAACCCTAAGACAAACCCTAATCCTCAACCTAATCCTAACCTAACTCTAACACTTACCCTAACCTAAACCTAACCCTGACCCTATCCCAAATCTGAACACTAACCGTAAACATAACCCTAACCAAAACCCTAACTGTAACCCTAACACAAACCTAACCCTAACCTTCACACCAGACCTAACCCTACCCAACACCAACCCTAACCCTAACCCTAAAAAAACCCTAACCCAAACCAGAAACCTAACCCTAACCTAACCCTAACACTAACACTTACCTAACCCTAACCATAATCCTAACCCTAACACTAACCCTGACATTTAATTTACCCGTAACTTTAACACGAACCCTATACCTAACCATATAACTTAGCCTAACCCTCACCCACACCCAACCCTAACCCTAACCCTAAACCTAATCCTAACCCTAACCTTATCCCTAACACTCACACTAAACCTAACTTTAAACCTAGCAATAACCCTAACCCTAAAACTAATCCTCACAGTAACCCTAAACATAATCCTAACACTAACACTAACCCTAACACTAACACTCACAGTAAACCTACAGATAACCATAACCCAAACACTAACGCTAACACAAGCACTAAGCCTAACACTAACACTAATCCTATCCCTAACCCAAACCCTAAACCTAAACCCAACACCAACTCTAACCCTAAACCTAACACAAACCCCAACCCTAACCCTTACCCTAAACCTAACCTAAAACTACTCTAACACTAACCCTAAACCTAACCCTAACCCTAACATTAACCTTAACCCTAACCCTAACCTAAACCTACCTCAACACTAACCCTAACCATATTCTTAATCGAAAAAAATAATTGTTACTCTAAACATAACCATAATGTTAACCCTAACACAAACCAAATAGAAAACTAACCCTAACCCTAATCCTAAAACAAACCCTAACCCTAAAATTACACTAACATGAATTGTAATCATAACCCTAAACCTAATCCTAAATCTTAACCTAACCCTAACCCTAAACCTAATCCTAACACAATCCTTAACCCTGACACTAACACTAACCCTAACCATAACACAAACCCTAACTCTAAGTCTAACTATAAGCTTAACCTAAACCTAACTTTAACACTAACCTAACACTAACCCTAAACTTAACCCTAACCCTATCACTAACCCTAACCTTTATCCTAATCCTAACTCTAAGCCTAAACCTAACCCTATCACGAACCCTAACAATAATCCTATCCTACCAGTATCTGTAACACTAAAACTAACACTAACCCTAACACCAACACTAACCCTATCATTAACCCTTCCCTTACACTATACCTGACACTAACACTAACCCTAACCCTAACTCTAACACCAACCCTAATGCTAAACTAACCCTAATGATAACACTAACCCTAACACTAACCCTAACACTAACCATAAAGCTAACCCTAAACATAACCCTTACCCTAACAATAACCCTAACAATAAATCTCAACCTAGCCCTTAACCAACCACTGTTCCTAACCCTAACCCTAATACTAACCCTAAACCTAAGTATAACCCTAAAACAAACACTAATGCTCAACCTAACCATAACCCTAACACCAACCCTAACCCTATTCCTAACCCTAAACCTAAACCTAACACTAATACCAACCCTAAAGTTAACATGATCCATAACCATAACCCTAACTCTAATCTAAACCTATCTGTAACCTAACCCTAATCCTAACCTTTATCCTAACATTAACCCTAAATCTAACATGAACCGTATCCGTAACCCTAATCCTAATCCTCACCCTAACCCTAACCCTAAAATAACCCTAACCCTAACCCTAAAACTAACACTAATTTTACTCGTAACCCTAAAACTAACTCTAAACCTAACCCTAACCCTAACTCTAACCCGAATCCTAGTCTTAACGCTAACCCTTACCTAAACCTAACTCTAATACAAAACCTAACCCTAACCCTAACCCTAAATCTAACATTAACCCAACCCTTAACTAAAACTAACCCTTAAACTAATGCTAAAACTAAATCTAACACTAAACCTAACCCTAATCCTACCACTAACCCTAAACCCTAACCTAACCCTATAATTAACACTAAGCTTAACCCTAAATTTAAACCTAATGCTAACCCTAATTTTAACCCTAACCATAATTTTAACCCTAACCATAAACCTAATCCTAACCATAACCCTAACCATAAACATAACACTAACCTTAACAAAAACCATAACCCAAACACTAACACTAACACTAACACTAACCTTAACACCAACCATAACCCGAACACTAACACTAACCATAGCACTAATTCTAACACTACACCTAATCTTAAATGAACCCTAACCTGAGTCCAAATCCTGTACTTTAACTCTAAAACTAACACTAACCCAAACCCTAAACCTAACCCTTACACTAACACTAACCCTAATTCTAACCCTAATCCTAACACTATCCCTAATCCTAACCCTAACCCTAATCCTAACACTAAACCTAACTGTAAACCTAACCCTACATTTAACATGAACCCTAACCCTAAACCTACCACTAACCCTAACCGTAACCCAAACCCTAAACCTAACCCCAAAACTAACCCTAACCCTAACACTAACTCTAACTCTAATGCTAACCCTAAACCTCACCCTAACCCTAAAACTAATCCTAACACTAACCCTAAACCTAACTCAACCCCCCTAACCATAACTGTAACCCTAACACTCACACTAAACCTAACAGTAACCCTAACCCTAACAGTAATTCGAAACTTAAACACTAATTCTAACTCTAACCCTAAGAATAACCATAACCCTAACCTTAACCCTAACCCTGACCCTAAACCTAACCCTAAACCTAAAAATAACCCTAACCCTAACTGTAAAACTAACCCTAATGCTAACCCTAACACTAATCCTAAACCTAACCCTAATCATAACATAAAACCTAACCCTAATTCTAACCCTAACACTAACCCTAACCCTAACGGTAACCCTAACCCTAACCCTAATGCTATCCCTTACACAAACACAAACCGAAACTATAACCCTAAACCTAACCTAACCCTGACCTAACCTCTACCTACCCAAAACCTAACCCTAAATTTAACCTTAACCTATCACTAAACCTAAGACTAAACTTAACTCTAAAACTAACACTAACCATAACATTATCCCTAATCCTAATACTAATATTACCCTTAAACTTAACTTTAAACATAACCCTAAACCTAACACTAGCCCGACCTCTAAGCCTACTATTAAATTTACACTAATCCTAACCGTAACCCTAACTATGACCCGAATCCTAATCCTAACTTTATCACAAATCCTAAACCTCAACCTAACCCTAACAAACCCTAACCCTAATACTAACACTAAGCCTAAACCTTATCCTAATGCTAACAAAAACACTAATCCTAATTCTAAATCTAACCCTAACCCAAACTCTGATACTAACTTTACTCATAACCATAAAACAAACCTTAATCCAAACCATAACCATGACCGTAACCTAAGCCTAACACTAACCCTAACCTAACCCTTAACCTATCCCTAACCCAAACACAAATCCTAAACCTAAACCTAACTCTAATTCTAACCATAATCCTAACAGTAAACCTAACCCTAACCCTAACCCTAACACTAACACTAACAGTAACTGTCATCGTAACTCTAACTGTAAATTTAACACATACCCTTAACATAAACCTAACCTGAAACCTAATCGAACCCTAACCAAATGTAACTCTAACCCTAAAACTAACCATAAACTTAATCCTAACCATAACCCTAACCCTAACACTAACCGTAACACTAACCCTAACACTAACCCTAACCCTAACACTAACCCTAACACTATCCCTAACCCTAACACTAAACCTACATGCAATCCTAACCCTATAACTTCCCCTAACCCTAACCCTACCCTAACAAGAACCATAAACCTAAACCAAACACTAACCCTAAACGTAACACTAAACCTAACCCTAACTCAAACCCTATCTCTAACCCTAATCCTAACCCTAACACTAAATCTAACACTAATCTTAACCCTAAACCTAAACCTAACCCAAATCCTAACCATAACTCTAATCGTAAACCTAATTCTAAACAAAATACAAATCCTAAACCTAACCCTAACACTAACCTTAACCCTCACCCTTACCCTAACACTAACCTAAACACCAACCCTAACCCTAACACTAACTGTAACCCTAACACTAACCCTAACCCTAAAACTAACCCTATACCTAACATTAACCCTAAAACTCAGCCTAGCCTAACCATATCACAAACCCTAAACTTAACTCTAACAATAATTTCAAAACTAATCTTAACCCTAACCTTAACTGTAACAATAAGCCTAACCCTAAACCCTATCCTAAGCCTGACACA
The DNA here is from genome assembly GCF_021218885.2 of Marmota monax. Classification (NCBI taxonomy): domain Eukaryota; kingdom Metazoa; phylum Chordata; class Mammalia; order Rodentia; family Sciuridae; genus Marmota; species Marmota monax. The sequence continues at coordinate 22,107 of NW_026693512.1, forward strand.
AACCCTAAACATAACCCTAACCCTAACCATAACACAAACCATAACCCTAACCCTAACATTAAAACTAAACCTAACCCTAACCCTAACACTCACCCTAAATCTACCCCTAACCCTAACACTAAACCTAATCCTAACAGTAACGCTAACTCTAACCCTAACATTAACCTATCTGCAATCCTAACCCTATCAATACCCCTCAACCTAACCCTAACCCTAAAAAGTACCGTAACCCTAAACCTAACACTAACCCTAAACTTAACACCAAACCTAACCCTAAAACTAACCCTAATCCTATCTCTAACCCTAACCCTAACACCAAATCTAACACTAATCCTAAACCTAAACCTAAACGAAACCCTAATCCTTACCATAATTCTCACCCTAACCCTAACCCTAATTCTAATCATAATACAAAGCCTAGACCTAAGTCTAACACTAACCCTAACACTAACCCTAATTCTAACCCAAATTTCAACACTAATCATAACCCTAACTGTAATCCTAACCATAAACCTAACCTTAACACTAAGCCTAATCCAAACCCAGACACTAATCCTAACCCTATGCATACACCTAAGCTTACCCCTGACCCTAACACTAACACTAACCATAAACCTAACTGTAACCCTAACCCCAACACTAATTCTAACATCATACCTATCCCTAACCCTAACCCTAAACCTAATCCTAACAATAACCCTAACACTAACCTAAGACAATCCCTAACACTAACCGTAACCATATCCCTAACAAAACCCCTAAACCGAGCCCTAACCCTAACACTAACAGTAAACCTAACCCTAACCATAGCGTTAATCCTAACACTAACACTAACTCGAACACTAACCCTTACACTAACCCTAGCCGTAAACCTAACCCTAACCCTAAATGAAACCATAACCATAACCCTAACCCTAACCTAACCCTAATGCTAACCTTACCTAACCCTAACAGTAACCCTAACCCTAACACTAAATCTAACAGTAACTCTAACCCTAACCTTAACACGGACCCAAACACTAACCAAACCACTAAACCTAATCCTAAAACAAACTCTAAATCCAAACCTAACAATAACCATAAACCTAACCCTCATCCTATCACTAACTATAACACTAAACCTAAATCTAAACCTAACACTGTTAAACCTAACCATAACCCTAAGCATAACCTTAAACCTAACCCTAACCATAACCCTAAAATTAACCTTAACCTTATTGCTAAGCCTCATTCTAACCCTAATCCTAACCGTAATCCTAACCCTAACACGAAACCTAACACTAAACCTAAACCCACGACTAACCCTAATCATAAAGCTAATCTTAATCCTATCCGTAACCCTAACCCTAAACCTAAACCTTACCTAAATATAACCCTATCCATAATTCTAACCATAACAATAAACCTAACCCTAAACCTAACCCAAAACCTAACCCTAAACCTCACAAAACCCTAACCTTAAACCTTACACTAACACTAACCAAAAGTTTAACACTAAACCTAAACTTAACCATAACCCTAACCCAAACTCTAAAAGTCAACCTAACCCTAAACCCAATCCAAACATTAACCCTGACCCTAAATCTAAACCTAATACTAACACTAACACTAACCCTTACACTAACAAGAACCATCAACCTATCCCTAACCTTAACCTAACCCTAACCTAAACCTAACCATAACTCTAATCCTAACACTAAACCTAATTTTAACCCTAACCCTAACCCTAACTCTAAGCCTAACCATATAACTAACCTAACACTAACAATAACCCTAACCCTAACTCTAACCCTCACCCTAAAACTAAACCTAAGACTAACCCTAATTTTAACCCTAACATTAACTCAAACCCTAACCCTAACCTGAACCTAACCCTGACACTAACCTTCACAATAACCCTCACCCTAACCCTAAAACTAACGCAAAACCTAAACCAAACACTAACATTAACCTAACCCTAACCATAACCCTAACACCAACCCTAACCCTAATCCTAAAGATAACCATAACCCTCACATTAACTCTAAACCTCACCGTAACCCTAAACCTTTACGTAACACTAACCATAACCCTAACATAACACTAAAACTAACCCTAATTTTAACCCTAACCCTATACCTAAATCTAACCCTAAACCTAACCCTAACACTAACTACAACCTTAACCCTAACCCTAACCCTAACACTTAACATAACACTAACCCTAACCCGAACCATAACCCTAACACAAAGAGTAACACTATCCCTACCTTAACACTAGTTCTAACATTAACCTAAACCAAACACTACCTCTACCCCCGGACCTAACCCTAGTCCTCATTCTGGACCTAAACCTAAACCTAATCCTAACCTGAACCCTGACACATACCCTAACAAAAACCTAGCTCTAAAACTTATCCTAACCCCAAAACTAACCCTAATACTAGACGAACTCTAAATCTAGCCATAAGCATAACTCTAGCTCTTACATTACCCATATACCCAACACTAGCCCTGAACCTCACACAAAGCCTAGCCCTAATTACAGCCCTAAACCTAACCCTAAGATAACACTAACCCTAAACCTAGCCCTAATCCTAACCCTAACCCTCGTTCTGGCCCTAAGCCTAGCTCAAACCCTAAAACTTACCCTAAACATAACCCTAGCCCAAACCCTAAACCTAGCCATAATCTTAACTGTAATTATAGCCCAAACCCTAGCTCTAACTCTATCCATTACACTAACCATAACCCTAAAGTTAATGCTAACCCTAGCCATAAACCTAACCCAAAACCTACCCTAGCCCAGACTGTAACCCTAACCCTTGCCCTAGCCATAAACCTAACTCAATACCTAAACTTTACACTTAACCTAAACCTAATACTAACCCAAGGCCTAACCCTAACACTAAATCCAGCCCTAATCCTAACCTTAACCTTAGCCCTAACCCTAGCTCGAACTCTACCCATTACCCTAACTCTAAACTTAACCTTAATGATAGCACTAGACCTAAAGCTAAACCTACCCTAACCCTAAACATAAAGCTAACCCTAGAACTAACAGTGAACCTAACCCTAACCCTCAATCTAAGCTAGCTCAAACCCTAACACTAATTCTAATCCTAAACCTAAGGCTAACATAAACCAAACCTTATCTTTATCCTGACATATAACCTTATTACCCTAACCCTAATGATAACCCTTGCCCTAACCGTAACAATAACAATGACCATTACCCTAGACCAAACCCTAAATTAACCTTAGCCATAGCAAAAATCCTAGCTCAAACCCTAAAACGTACCCTAAGCTAATCCTAACTGTAACTTTCACCCTAACCCTGACCCTAACCCTAACTCTAGTTCTAATCCTAACCATTACCCTAGCCCTAAACCTAGGTCTAAACCTATAAATTACCCTAACAATAACCATAACCCTAATGCTAACCCTAGACTTAACCCTAAACCTATCACAAACACTAACCATATCCATTACCTTAAACCTAAACTGTACCCTAAACCTAACACTCTCCATTACCCTAACCCTAATTATAACCTTAATGCTAATTTGAGCCTTAACCCTAAACCTTAACCTAACTCAAAACCGAAGCCTGACCTTAACCCTAATAATACCTCAGCTCTTAATCTGACCCTTTCCCTAAATGTAACACTTTAATTTGACCTAGTCATAAACCTAACCCTAAAAATATCACTAAATATAAACCTAGATCTGACATTAATCCTAGCCCTAATTCTTGCACTAAACCTAACACAAAACCTAGCCCTAATCCTAGCCTTAAATCTAGCCTTAATCCTAAACCTAACCATAAGCATAGTCCTAACCCTAAAGCTAATCATAAAACTAGACCCAAACCTAACCATAGCACTAAAACAAAACCGAGCAACAGGCCTAATACTAACCTTAACTTAAACCAAAACCTAGCACTACACTTAAGATCTAACCCTAGCCCTAATTCGAGTCCTAAACATAACCTTTAAATAACCCTGAACCTGACTTATATCCTAACCCTCATCCTAGCTCTAAACACCACCCTAAACTTAAACTGAACCCTAGCAGTAACCCTATCCCTAATTTGACTCCTAACCCTAATCCTAAAACTACCCCTGACCTGACTGATATTCAAACACTAACCCTAGCTATAAATATCACCCTAATCTTAAACCTAACCCTAAAACTTGACCTACCCCTACCTCTAACCCTATTTGTAACCCTAGATCTTAGATTAGCCATTGCCCTAACCCTAGCCTTAAACCACAAACAAAAATTATTCCTAATCTTAGCCCAAACCTAGCTTTAACCCTAACAATAAACCTAACCCTAGCCCTAATCCTATGCCTTACCTGAGCAAAACCTTAAACATAATGGTAACCCTAGACATATCCCTATTCCTTAGACTAACCAAATCCTAACCTTATTAATAGTCCTAATCCTAGATCTCATTCTACATGTAATGTTATCCCAAACCCTAACCCTAACCCTGACCCTAATTCTGACCATAACATAAACCCTAGGTCTAAACTTTACCTACCCCTAAACCAAACCCTAACACTACCCTACATGCAAACTTATACCTAAACCTGACCCTACCACTAGCTTTAGACCTAAACCTAATCCTAAATCTGGCCTGAACTCTAGCTTCAAACCTAAACAAAATCTTAGCCCTAGCCCTAACAAAAACCTTTACCTAACCCCAAAACTAACTCTACCCCTAGACCTAAACCTAGTCCTAATTCTGGCTTTAACTTTAATTTTAACTCTAACCCAAACACTGAACCTGCCTTTAACCCTAAACCTACCTGTAAACCTGAATAACAAAAACCTAAACCTAATTCTAGACCCAGCAATAGCCCTAACCCTAAAACTAGCCCTAATCATAACCGTAAATCTTACATTACCCATAGCCCTAACCCTAAGCCTAAACCTAACACTAAAAAGAGAGCTAATTTTAGGCCTAAACCTAGCCCTAAGCATAACCCTAACACTAACACTAGCCCTATACCTAACCCTAGCCCTCACCTTAGTCCTAAGATAGCTCAAAGCCTAACCTTTACCCTAAACATAAAACTAGACCTATCCCTAACTCACAACCTAACCCTAGCCCAAATGCTAAACTTAATCTAGCCCTAAACCTACCCATTACCCTAACCCTAAACCTAAACTTATTGTTAATCCTGGCCCAAACACTACTGTTAACCCTAACCCTAACTGGAAAACTAACCATAGATATAACCCTAAAATTAACACTCAGCATAGCCCTAATTCTAGATCAAACCATAAACCTAAACAAAAACCTAAATATAACAATAGCTCTAATCCTAAACCTATCACTAATTCTAACCCTAAACCAAAATCTAAACCTAACCTAACCCTATCTGTTACCTTAACCCTAACCCTAACGTTAATGAGAACCCTAGCACTAACTCTAAAACTAAACTTAAACCTACCATAATCCTATCCCTAGAGCTAACCCTAAACCTAGCCCCAACCCTAGCTCAAATCCTAACCTTTATGTTAAACATAACCCTAAACCTAACACTAACCCTAGTTCTAACATTAACTCTAAGAATAACTCAAGGCATATTCCTAACCATAACTCTAGTTCTAACCTAAGCTCTAACCCTATCAATTACCCTATCCATAACCCTTACCACAATGATAACACTAAGCCTAACCCTAGCCCTATCGCTAACGCTAATTGTATCAATTACCCTAAACCAAACCTGAACCTTAAAACAAACCCTAACTATACCCTAACCCTAACCCTAATGCTAATTTGAGCCATAAACCTAAATCCTTACCTGAGCCAAATCCTAATCCTAATAATTCCCCGAGTTCTAAACCTGACCCTTACCATAAACCTAACCCTTAGACTAGATGTAGCCTAACCCTAAAACCATCTTTAACCATAACCCTAAACCTGATATTAGCCCTAGCACTAATCCAAGCCCTGAATCTAAAACAAACACTAGCCCTCATCCTAGTCCCAAACCTAGCTTAATCATAACCCTAACCACAACTCTAACCCTGACCCTAACTCTAACCCACACCCTATGTCTAAACCTAGCTATAACACCATTCTTTATCCTAAACTTAAACCTGATCCTATCCCTATCGCTAGGCCTAAGCTGAACACTAACCCTAGCCTAATCCTAGCACTAATTTAATCCTATCCCAAACCCTAACTCTAATTTTAGCCCTATCACTAACTCTATCTATCACACTAGCCCTATTCCTAGTTCTAACCCTATCCCTTACCATAACACTAACCCTGGCCCTAACCCTTGCCCTATTATTAATCCTAGCCTAATCCTACATCTAAACCTAACTATAAATGTAACCCTAACACTAAGTCTAAGCCTAACACTAACATTAGCCCTAATCTTAATACTAATTGTAAAACTAGCCCTAACACTAACCCTAGGACTAAAAAAAAACCAAGCAATAGACCTAACCCTAAACTACTACAAGAACTAATCCTAGCCCTAATCGAGTCCTAACCCTAACCTTAAAACTAACCCTGACCCTGACTCATATCCTAACACTCTCCCTAGCTCTAAACATGATGCTAACCTTAAACCAAACCTAGCCTAATTCGAGTCCTAAATCAAACCCTAAAAGTAACACTGACACTGACTCCTATCCTAAAAATAACTAGCTCTAAATATAACCCTAACCTTAAATATAACACTGACACTAGAACTACCCCAAAACCTAACCCTAAAGCTAACCATAATTGTAACCCTGGTTCTTACATTACCTGTTGCCCTAACCTTATCCCTAACACTAACAAAAAACTAGCACTAATCTGAGCCCTACACCTAGCTTTAACCCTAACCCTAATGCTCCCCATAACACTAGCTCTAACCCTACCCCTAACATTAAGCAAAACCCTAACACTAATGGTAACTTGAGACCTATCCCTAATTCTCAGGCTAATCAAAACTCTCACCATATTAATAGTCCTATCCCTAGCCCTCATTCTAGCTCAAACCCTATCCCAAACATAAACCCTAACCCTGACCCTTATTCTGACCATAACACTAACCTAGGTCTAAACCTGACCCTAACACTGGACCAAACCATAACACTAGCCCTGCCAGTAAAAATTATACCTAAACCAGACCCTATCACTAGCCCTAGACCTAAACCTAATCCTAAATCTAGCCTTAACTCTAGCTCTAGACCTAAACAAAAACCTAGCCTTAGCCCTAACAATAACCCTTAACTTAAGGCAAAGACGAACCCGACCCCTAGACATAAACCTAGTCCCAATTCTGGCTTTAATCTTAACTCTAATTATAACCTGAAAAATGACCCTGCCTTTAACACTAAACCTATCTCTAAACCTGATCCTAACCAAAAACCTAAACCTAACACTAGACATAGCCATAACCCTAACCCTACAACTAGCCCTAATCATTATCTTAGTTCTTACATTACCCATACCTCTATCTCTATTCCTTAACCTAACACAAAACCTAGAGTGAATTATAGGCCTAATCTAGTCCTAAGCATAACCCCAAACCTAACCCTAGCCCTAACCCTAACCCTAAACCTAACCCTAGCATTAGTCTTAAACCTTACTCAAAGCCTAATCCTTACCATAAATATAAACTTAGACCTATACCTTACTCTAAACCCTAACCCTAGCCCTAACCCTAAACTTAACCTTATCCCTAAACCTAGCTCTAAACTTTCACTTTACATAACCCTACACCTAACTGTATTGATAATCCTAGCCTTAACCTAACCATAAACCTAACCCTAACCAGAAAACTAACAATAGACCTCACCCAAAAAGTAACACTCATCATAGCCCTAACCCTAGCTCAAAACCTAACATATACCATAAACCTAAACATAACTGTAGCCTTAACATTAACCCTAAAATTAAATCTAACCCCAAACCTAAACCTAAACCTACATCTAACCACATCCATTACCCTAACTCTTATGATAACCCTAATGATAACCCTAGACCTAACCTTAACCTAACCCTAATCCTACCATAATCCTGTCCCTAGAGCTAAGGCAGAACCTAATCTTTGACCTAGCCCTAACACTAACAGTAGCTCAAATCCTAGCCCTTACCCTAAACATAACCCTATCCCAAACCCTAACCCCAATCCTAGCCCTAATCCTAACCATAACCATAGCCCAAACTCTACCTCTAACTCTGTACATTACCCTAACCATAACCCTAAACCTAAGACTAAACCTAGCCCTAACCCTAACCCTAACCCTAACTCTATCCCTAGCTAGATTTAGGCCTTTAGTTGCTCTATCCTGAAGCCTCAACCTAGCCCTAACACTCAATCCCTGACCCTTACCCTTAACCTAACCATAAGAAAATGATAGCCCTAAACCTAACCCTAACCCTAAACCTAGCCCTAATCCTAAACTTAAATCTAGACTTTAGCTTAGCTCTAACCCCATCAATTACCCTAACCCTAACAATAGATGTCATGATAACCTTAGCCCTAATTCTAAACCTACTGTAACCCTAACTGTAAACCTAACCCTAGATCTAACCATAAACCTAACCTTTGCCATAGTCCTAACCCTGCTCAAACTCTAACAATTATGGTAAACTTAATACTAACCCTAGTCCTAAACATAAACCTAGCCCTAAACCTAACCTGGCATCTAAACCTGTCCATTACCTTAAACCTAATGATCACCCTAATCCTAACCCTAGACCTAAACCTAAACCCAACCCTATCCTTAGCACTAATATTAGCTCAAACCCTAACCCATAACTTAAACCTAATCCTAGCATTAACTCTAACCCCAACTCTAGTCTTAATCCTAAACATAACCGTAGCCCTAAACCTAGCTCTAACCCTATCCATTATCCTAATGATAACCATAGACCTAATGCTAACCCTAAGCCTAATCCTAACCCTATCTATTACCCTAAACCTAACTTGAGCCTTAAACCTAATCTGAAGCATAAAAGTAACCTTATCCATTACCCTAACACTAACTCAAACCTAATGCTAATTTGAGCCATAACCCTAAACCTCAACCTAACCCAAACCCAAAACCTGACTCTATTATAATAGCCTTAGCTCTATACTTGTAACTCACCCTAAACCTAACTCTAACACTAGACCTAGCCATAAATCTTACCCAAAAACTATTCCTAACCAAAACCCTACACCTGATATTAGCACCAGCTCTAATTCTTGCCATAATCCTAACACAAACGCTAGCCCTCAACCTAGCCCTAAACCTAGCCTTGATCCTAACCCAAATCCTAACTCTAGCCCTATCCCTAATTTTAAACCTTTCCTTAGTTCTGAACCTTGATATAACCCCATCCCTTCCACCAAATCGAACCCTAACTCTTACTCTAGATCTAACCCTTACACAAATCCTAGACCTGATCCTAGCCCTAATTTAGCCCTAAATCTATCACTAGCACTAAGACTAACTGTAACTCTCCCTCTAGCCCTATTCCTAGATCTAACCCTATCCCTTAACATAACCCTAACACTTGCCCTAACCTTAGCCCTAACACTAGCCCTAGCCCTAACCCTAGAACTAATCATAACTCTAAGTCCAACCATAAACCTAAGCCTAAACCTCACACTAACACTAGCCCTAACACTAACACTAATCCTAAAACTAGCCCTAATCTAGTTCAAGCCCTAAAACAAAACTGAGCCATAGCCCTAACCCTAACCCCTAACATAAACCAAAACCTAACCTGACACCTAGCCCTAACCTTAGCCCTAATTCCAGTCCTAACCTAACCCTAAAACAAACCTTGAGACTGACTCTGACCTTACACTAACCCTAGCTGTAACATCATCCTAAAAGTATGCCTAATCCTAAAACTAGAACTAGTCCTAACCATAACCCTAAAAGTAGTCCTAGTCATAACTCTAGTTCTTACATAAGATGTAGCCCTAATCCTAGCCCTAACCTTACCCAAAACCTAGCCCTAAACAGAGACCTACATCTCATTATAACCCTAACCCTAGCCCTGACCATTATGCTAAACCTAACATAACCCTAAAACTGGCCCTAACCCTAAACCTAACCCTAGACTTAATCCTAACCATAGTCCTAGGCCTAACTCTAGCTCTAACCCTATCCATTACCCTAAACATAACCCTAAACCTAATGATAACCCTAGCCCTAAACTTAACCATAATCCTAAACCTAGACCTGACACTAACCCTAACCGTCACCCTAGCCCTAACCATAGCTCAAACCCTAGCACTTACTCTAAACCTAACCCTAACACTAACCCTAGATATAACCCTAAAACTAACCCTAGCCCTAATCCTAACCATAACCCTAGCCCTAACCTATCCATTACCCTAAACATAAGCATAACCCAAACATAACACTAAACATAGCTCTAACCCCATCTATTACCCTAACAATAACTATAAATGTCATGATAACACTAGCACTAACCCTAAACCTATTCTAAACCTAACTGTAAACTTAACCCTAGTCCTAACCCTAAACATACACTAACCCTAACTGTAAACCTAACCCTAGACCTAACTGTAAACCTAACACTTGCCATAGTCTTAATCTTATCTCAAACTCTAACAGTTACACTAATCCTAACTAACCCTAGTCATAAACCTAAAATTAACCCTATCCATCTAGCCTGACCCTAAACCAATAGCTAACACTAACCTTATCCATTACATAAACCTAACCTGAACCCTAAACCTAACCCTATCAATTACTCTAGCCCTAACCCTAATCCTAACACTAATGCTATTTGGAGCCCTAAAACTAAATCAAAATCTAACCCAAACTCTGAACAAGAAAATTACTCTAATAACACACCTAGCTCTAAACCTGACCATTACCCTAAACATAACCCTTAAACTAGACCTAGCCATAAAACTAACCCTAACACTAACCATAGTCCTAAACCTAAATCTAACCTTATCCATTTAGGCCTAACCCTAAACCTAATGTTAACACTAGCCTTATCCTTACCTAAACCTAACCTGAACACTAAACATAACCCTATTACCCTAAACTTAACCCTATCAATTACTCTAACCCTAACCCTAACCTAGTTCTAATTCGAGCCCTAAAACTAAACCAAAACTTAACCCAAACTCTGAACATGACACTGACTTTAATAACACACCTAGCTCTAAACCTGACCCTTACCCTAAACATAACCCTTAAAATAGACCTAGCTATAAAACTAACACTGAACGTATCCCTAATTGTAACCCTAGATCTGATATTAGCAATCTACCTAATTATTGCCTTAGACCTAACACAAAGCAGAGCCCTCATCCTAGCCCTGAACCTAGCCTTAACCCTAACCTGAACCTTAACCCTAGCCGAAACCCTAATTTCAACCCTCATCCTATTTCTGAACCTAGGTATAACCACATCCTTTCTCATAACCCTAAACCTAACAGTATCACTAACACTAAACCTGGCCCTAACTCTAGGACTAATCCTATCAGTCACCATAGCTCTAATCCTAGCCCTAGTTTATTGCTAACTCTATGAGTCAGGAGGATATAGACAACCTAAACAGACCAATATCAATGGAGGAAATAGAAGAAACCATCAAAAGACTACCAACTAAGAAAAGCCCAGGACCAGATGGGTATACAGCAGAGTTTTACAAAACCTTTAAAGAGGAACTAATACAAATACTTTTCAAGCTACTTCAGGAGATAGGAAAAGAGGGAGAACTTCCAAATTCATTCTATGAGGCCAACATCACCCTGATACCTAAACCAGACAAAGACACTTCAAAGAAAGAAAACTTCAGACCAATATCTCTAATGAACCTAGATGCAAAAATCCTCAATAAAATTCTGGCGAATCGGATACAAAAACATATCAAAAAAATTGTGCACCATGATCAAGTAGGATTCATCCCTGGGATGCAAGGCTGGTTCAATATACGGAAATCAATAAATGTTATTCACCACATCAATAGACTTAAAAATAAGAACCATATGATCATCTAGATAGATGCAGAAAAAGCATTCGACAAAGTACAGCATCCTTTATGTTGAAAACTCTAGAAAATCTAGGGATAACAGGAACATACCTCAATATTGTAAAAGCAATCTATGCTAAGCCTCAGGCTAGCATCATTCTGAATGGAGAAAAATTGAAGGCATTCCCTCTAAAATCTGGAACAAGACAGGGATGCCGTCTTTCACCACTTCTGTTCAACATAGTTCTCGAAACGCTGGCCAGAGCAATTAGACAGATGAAAGAAATTAAAGGCATAAAAATAGGAAAAGAAGAACTTAAATTATCACTATTTGCAGATGATATGATTCTATAACTAGCAGACCCAAAAGGGTCTACAAAGAAACTGTTAGAGCTAATAAATGAATTCAGCAAAGTGGCAGGATATAAAATCAACACGCATAAATCAAAGGCATTCCTGTATATCAGTGACAAATCCTCTGAAATGGAAATGAAGACAACCACTCCATTCACAATATCTTCAAAAAATAAAATATTTGGGAATCAACCTAACAAAAGAGGTGAAAGATTTATACAATGAAAACTACAGAACCTTAAAGAGAGAAATAGAAGATCTTAGAAGATGGAAAAATATACCCTGTTCATGGATAGGCAGAACTAATATCATCAAAATGGCGATATTTCCAAAAGTTCTCTATAGGTTTAATGCAATGCCAATCAAAATCCCAACGGCATTTCTTGTAGAAATAGAGAAAGCAATCATGAAATTCATATGGAAAAATAAAAGACCCAGAATAGCAAAAACAATGCTAAGCAGGAAGTGTGAATCAGGCGGTATAGCGATACCAGACTTCAAACTATACTACAGAGCAATAGTAACAAAAACAACATGGAACTGGGACCAAAACAGGCGGGTGGACCAATGATACAGAATAGAGGACACAGAAACCAATCCACAAAACTACAACTACCTTATATTTGATAAAGGGGCTAAAAGCATGCAATGGAGGAAGGATAGCATCTTCAACAAATGGTGCTGGGAAAACTGGAAATCCATATGCAACAAAATGAAACTGAATCCCTTTCTCTCGCCATGCACAAAAGTTAATTCAAAATGGATCAAGAAGCTTGATATCAAATCAGAGACACGCCGTCTGATAGAAGAAAAAGTTGGCTACGATCTACATACTGTGGGGTCGGGCTCCAAATTCCTCAATAGGACACCCATAGCACAAAATTTAATAACTAGAATCAACAAATGGGACTTACTCAAACTAAAAATTTTTTTTTCTCAGCAAAATAAACAATAAGAGAGGTAAATAGAGAGCCTACATCCTGGGAACAAATCTTTACTCCTCACACTTCAGATAGAGCCCTAATATCCAGAGTATACAAATAATTCAAAAAATTAGACAATAAGAGAACAAACAACCCAATCAACAAATGGGCCAAGGACCTGAACAGACACTTCTCAGAGGAGGACATACAATCAATCAACAAGTACATGAAAAAATGCTCACCATCTCTAGCAGTCAGAGAAATGCAAATCAAAACCACCCTAAGATACCATCTCACTCCAGTAAGATTGGCAGCCATTATGAAGTCAAACAACAACAAGTGCTGGCAAGGATGTGGGGAAAAGGGTACACTTGTACATTGCTGGTGGGACTGCAAATTGGTGCAGCCAATTTGGAAAGCAGTATGGAGATTTCTTGGAAAGCTAGGAATGGAGCCACCATTTGACCCAGCTATTCCCCTTCTCGGTCTATTCCCTAAAGACCTAGAAGGAGCATGCTACAGGGACACTGCTACATTGATGTTCATAGCAGCACAATTCACAATAGCAAGACTGTGGAACCAACCCAGATGCCCTTCAATAGACGAATGGATTAAAAAAAATGTGGCATTTATACACAATGGAGTATTACTCTGCATTAAAAAAATGACAAAATCATAGAATTTGTAGGGAAATGGATGGCACTAGAGCAGATTATGCTAAGTGAAGCTAGCCAATCCCTAAAAAACAAATGCCAAATGTCTTCTTTGATATAAGGAAAGTAACTAAGAACAGAGTAGGGACGAAGAGCAGGAGAAGAAGATTAACATTAAACAGGGATGAGAGGTGGGAGGGAAAGGGAGCGAAAAGGGAAATGGCATGGAAATGGAAGGAGTTCCTCAGGGTTATATAAAAGAACATACAAGAGGAAATGAGGGGAAAGGGGAAAATAATACAAGGGGGAGAAATGAATGACAGTAGAGGGGGTAGAGAGAGAAGAGGGGAGGGGAGTGGAGGGGAGGGGGGATAGTAGAGGATAGGAAAGGTAGCAGAACACGACAGTCACTAGAATGGCAATATGTAAATCAATGGATGTGTAATTGATGTGATTGTGCAATCTGTATATGGGCTAAAAATGGGAGTTCATAACCCACTTGAAGCAAAGTGTGAAAGATGATATATCAAGAACAATGTAATGTTTTGAACAACCAACAATAAAAACTAAAAAAAAGAAGTATAAAAAATATTAAATACACTCAATTTGTCAAGTAGTTTTAAAGATTTGTTTGGAAATTAGAGATGTAAATTTTTCAGGCATTAAATTCTGATTGTTTTGTTAAGAAAAAAAAAAGGACTAAACCTGACCCTAAACCAAAACTGAAACCTGAAACTAGCCCTAACAGTAAACTTATACCTAAACCTAACACTAGCCCTAGACCTAAACCTAATCCTAAATCAACTATTACTCTAGCCCTTGACCTAAACAAAAACTTAGTCCTAGCCTTATCAATAAACTTTAACCTAAACCAAACACTAACCCTACCACTAGACCTAACCCTAGTCCTATTCTGGCTTTCACACTAACCCTAACATTAACATGAACACTGGCCATGACACTAACATTCAATTTAGCTCTAAACCTCACCCTAACCCAAAACCTAAACCTAACAGTAAACCTAGGCGTAAACCTAACTCTAAAGCTAGCTCTAATCAGAAACCTAGATCTTACATTACACATAGCACTAAACCTAGGCCTAAACCTAACACAAAATTTAAATAACGCTAATGCTAATCGAAGCCTAAACCTAGCCTAAACATAACCCTCACCCTAACATTAACCCTAGTCCTAACCTTAACCCCAACCCTCACCTTAGTCCTAACCCTAGCTCAAAGCTTAACACTTAGCCTAAACATAACCGTAGCACTATCCCTAACTGTAGCCCCAATCCTATCATTAACCCTATACCTAACACCAGCTCTAACTTTAGGCATTACCCTAAATCTAACCGTAACCCTAATGATAACACTGTCCGTAACCCTAACCAAAAGCCTACCCCAAACCATAAAGTTAACCCTAGATCCAACCCTAAACCTAAACATTGCCATAGCCTTAATGCTTACTCAAACCCTAACTTTTACCTTAAATCCAACAGTAAACCTAGCCCTAAAACTAAACTTAAACCTAAACCTAACCTTAACCATAAAGCTAACCTTACATCTAACCCAATCTATTACCCTAAACCTAACCCTAATCCTAATGTAAACGCTAGCCCTAACCCTAAACTTAACCCTGACCATAACACTACACCTTACCCTCGTCCTAGACCTAACCCTACCTCAAAACCTAACCTTTACCCTAAATCTAACCCTAACCCTACACTAAGCTAGGATTACTAGCCCTAACCCAAAACTTAACCTAACTCTAGCCCTAATCCTAACCTAACCCTAGCCCTAACCATAGCTTTAACCCTAAATATTTTCCTTATGATATCCCTAATACTAAAGCTAACCCTAGGCTTAATCCTAACCCTTTTGCTAACCCTAAACCTCTCCATTGCCCTAAACCTACTGTGAAACCTAAACCTAACCCAATCAATTACCCTAACCATAACCCTAACCCTAATGTTCATTTGAGCCCTATCCTTAAAACTGAACCTAAAACAAACCCTAACTCTTATCCTGACTCTAAAAATACACCTAGCTCTAAACCTGGCCCTTACCCTAAGCCTAACACTTACACTAGACATAGACACAAACCTAAACCTAAATCTAACCCAAACTTTAACACTAGACCTGATATTAGCCCTAGCCCTAATTCTAGACCTAACCCTACAACAAATCCTAGCCCTCATCCTAGCCCGAAACCTAGCCTTAGCCACAACCCTAACCCTAATCCTAGCCCTAAACCTAATTCTAACCCTACCTCTAAACCTAGCTATAACACCTTACCTTACCCTAAAATTAACTATAACCCTAGCCCTAACACTAGGCCTAAGCTGAACATTAACCCTAGCCCTAATCCTAGCCCTAACTTAGCGCTATTCCTAAAACTAACCAAAACCCTAGGCCTAAGACTAACTCTAACTCTCACCCTAGCCCTAGCCCTAGTTCTAACCATATCTGTTTCCGTAACCATAACCCTAGCCCTAACCTTGCCCTATAGTTAGACCTAGCCCTAATCCTAGATCTAATGCAAAATCCAAATCTAACCCTAACCCAAAGCTTAAGCCTAACACCAACTCTATCCGTAAACCTAATGCTAATCTAGCCCAAACCCTAAAACCAGGACTAAAACAAAACTGAGCAACAGCCCTTACCCTAAACCTTAACTTAAACCAAACCCTAACACTACACCTAGATGTAACCCTAGCACTAATTCAAGTCCTTACCCTAACCTTAAAAATAACCCTGACCCTGACTCATATCCTAACACTGACACTAGCTCTAAAGACCACCCTAAACTTAAAGCAAATCTCAACAGTAACTCTAGCGCTTATTCAAGTCATAACCCTAACCTTAAAGCTAACCCTGACTGATATCCTAACAGTCACCCTAGCTCTAAACATTGCCCTCACCTTAAACCAAACACTAATAGTAACCCTAGATGTTATTTGAGTCCTAGCCCTAACCCTAAAACTAACCCAGATGCTGACTCATATCCTAACAATAACCCTAGCTCTAAATATTACCCTAACCTAAAACCTAAACCTAACACCAGACCTACCCCTAACCCAACCCTAAAACTAACCCTAATTGTAACTGTAGATCTTACATTAGCCAATGACCAAATCTAGCCCTAACCCTAACACAAAAACTAGCCCTAATCCAAGCTCTAAACCTATATTTAATCCTAACCCTAACCCTAAATCTAGCATCAACCCTAGCTCTAAGGCTATCCCTTTACCTAAGGAAAACCATAACCCTAGACCTATCTCTAACCCTTAGGCTAACCAAAACCCTAACCCTATTAATAGTCCTAACCCTAGCCCTTATTCTAGCTCTATCCCTATCCCAAATCCTAATGCTAACCTTGACCCTTATTCTGACCCTAACACTAACCCTAGGTCTAAAACTGACCCCAACTCTAGACCAAACCCTAACAGTAGCCCTAGACGTAAACCAAATCCTAAAGCTAGCCTTATCTCTAGCCCTAGACCTAAACATAAACCTAATTCTAGCCCTAAGAATAATCCTTAACCTAACGCAAACACTAACCCTAACCCTAGACCTAAACATAGTCCTACTTCTGGCTGTAACCCTAACACTAACTCTAACCCAAACACTGACCCTGTCTTTAGAATAAACCTATCTCTAAATCTGACCCTACCTGAAAATCTAAACCTAACACTAGACAGAGCCATAACCCTAACCCTACCACTAGCCCTCAACATAACCCTAGCTCTTACATTACCCATAGCCCTAACCCTAGGCCAAAACCTAACACAAAACCTAGAGTTAATCCTAGGCCTAAATCAAGCCTTAAACATAACCCTAACCCTAACCCTAGCCCAAACCCTAACATAACTTTTGCCTTAGACTAATCCTAGCTCAAAGCCTAAACATTACTCTAAAAATAAACCTACACTTATCCCTCAATCTAACCCTAACCCTACCGTAATCCTAACCTTAACCCTAGCCCTAAACCTAGCTCTAATCCTACCCATTACTCTAAACCTAAACATAACCTTATTGATGATCCTAGGCTTAATGCTAAACCTAAACCTAACTGGAAAACGTACCTTAGAAATAACCTAAAACCTCACACTTGCCATAGACCTAACCCAAGCTCAAAGCCTAAACCTTACTATAAACCTAAATATATCCATAGCCCTAACTCTAAGCCTAAACCTCAATCTAAAGTTAAACATAGCCCTAAATCTACATCTAATCATATATATTACCCTAACCCTAACCCTAATGATGTCCCTAGCGCTAATCCTAACCCTAACCCTGTGAATACTGTAATCTTATCCCAGAAGTAACCCTAAACCTAACTCTCATGCTAGCCCTAACCCTAGTTCAAAACCTAACCCTTTCACTAAACATAAACTTAAGACTAACCCTAGTTTTAACCCTAACCCTAATTCAAGACCTATTCCTAACCATAAACCTAGCCCTAAATTTAGCTCTAATCCTATCCATTATACTAACCATAAATCTTACCCTAATGCAAACACTAGGCCTATATTTAAACCTATCACTAACCCTAACCCTATCAATTACCCTAAACCTAATGTAGACTCTAAACCAAACCCTGTTATTACCCTAACCCACAACCTAGTGCTAATTCAAGACCTAACTCTAAACCTTAACCTCAAACTCTAACACTGACTCTGACCCTAATAAATATCCTAGCTCTAAAGCTGACTTTTACACTAAACCTTACCGTTACACTAGACCCTAATCCTAAAACTATCCTCAACCATAGGCTTAGACCTGACATTAGCCATAGCCCTAATCCTAGCCCTAAACTTAACACAAATGCCAGCCCTTACCCTAGCCCTAAACCTAGCCTTAATCCTAACCCTAAACCTAACTTTAGGCCTAAACCCAAAACTAACCCTAGCCCTTATCATAGCCCTGTTTTAGTCTTATTCCTAACCCTAGCCCTAACCCTAGCCCTAAGACTAAGTCTAACTCTCAACCTAGCCCCATTCCTAGTTCTAACCCTATTCCTTACTGACACCCTAATCATAGACCTATCCCTAGCCCTAACCCTAGCCCTATCATTAGCTCTAGCCCTAACCTAGATGTAATTATAACTCTAAATCAAAACCTAACCCTAAGCCTAACCCAAACCTTAACCCTAACTCTAAATCTAACTTTAACTCCAGCCCTAAAACAAAACCAAGCAATAGCCCTAAACCTAATCCTTAACCTAAACCAAACCCTAACCCTAACCTAACCTTATCTCTAATACTATTTTTAAGCTGAAAAGTAGAACTCACACTGACCATGACCCTGACCATAATACTAACCCTAGTCTAAACATCACCCTAACCCTAAGCCTAAGCCTAACACTAGACCAACCACTAACCCTAACCATAAATTTACCCTAATTGTAATCCTGGTACTTACATTATCCTTATCCCTAAGCCTAGCACTAACTTAACCCCAAACCTAGCCTTAATCCAAGCCCTAACCCGAGTTTTAACCCTTACCCTAATCCTAACCCTCTTCCTAATCAAAACCACAGCCCAAAACCTAACCCTAGCTCTACCCCTATCCATTGCCTTAACCATAACCCTAAGCCTAAAACTAACCCTATCCCTAAACCTAAACCTATGCATTATTCTAAACCAAACCTAAACCCTAAACCTCACCCTATCATTACACTAGGATTAGGATTAGGTTAGATCTAATCCTTAACCTAACCTAAAACCTAACCCTAGTCCTCATTCAAGGTGTAACCATAAACCAAACCCTAACCCTAACCGTAACTCTTATTCTGACCCTAACACTAATCATAAGTCTAAACCTGAACCTAACCCTAAACCTAACCCTAACACTAGCCTGAGACCTAAACCTAATCCTAATCTATCCATAACTCTAGACTAGACCTAAAGAAAAACCTATCCATAACTCTAATAATAACACTTATCCTAAAGCCAAAAACTAACCTTTCACCTAATCTTAACCATGGTCCTAATTCTGGCTTTCACATTACCTATAACCCTAAACTGAATACTGATTCTGACACTAACACTCACCCTAGCTCTAAAAATCACCCAAACCCTAAACCTAACCCTAAAACTATACTTACCTCTAACATTAACCCTAAAACTAGCCCTAATCATAACAAAGGTCTTATATTTGCCATAACCCTAACCTATTGCAAAACCTAGTTCTAACCCAAGCCCTACTCTAGCTTTAACCCTAAAACTAACCATAACCCTAAACTTAGCCCTACCCCTAAACCTAGGCCTAACCCTAGACCTAATCCTAAGCATAACACTACCCCTATCACTAGCTCTAACCCTATCCATTACTCTAATGATAACCCCAATGCTTCTGCTAACCCTAGGCCGAACCCTAATCCTATCCTTAACCCAAACCTTTCCCATTACCCTACACCTAACCTGAACTCTAAACCTAAAACTATCATTAACCTATCCCTAACTATAATGATAACTCAAACCTTAAACCTAAACCTTAATCTAATAAAAACCCTAACTCTGATCCTGACCCTCATAATACCCATAACTCTAAACCTGACCCTAACAAGAAACCTGACCCTTACAATAGACTTAGCTTAAACCTAACCCTAAAACTCTCTCTAATTGTAACCCTAGACCTGACATTAGCCCTAGCTCTAATCCTAGTCCTAATCCAAACACAAACCTTAGCCCATATTCTAGCCATAAACCTCACATTAATCATAAACCTATCCCTAACCAGAACCCTAAATCTAATCCACACCCTAGTCTTAAAAGTAGCTATAATCTCATCCCTTAACCTAAACATAACCCTAACCATAACACTAACACTAACCCTAGCCCTAAACCTAGGCCTACCTCTAACACTAACCCTAGTCCTAATCCCAGCCATAATTTAGCCCTTTCCCTAACCCAACCCTAACCCTATCACTAAGACAAATTCAAACTCTCGCCTAGCCTTATACCTAGTTCTAACCCTATCGCTTACAATCACCCTATACCTAGCCCTAAACTTAGCCCTAATCCTAGTCCTATCCTCACCCATAGCTCAAAGCCTAGATCTAAACCTAACTCTAAATCTAACCCTAAACCTAAGCCTAAACCTTACACTAACACTAGCCCTAATCCTAATATTGATCCTAAAACTAGCCCTAACTCTACCCCTAGCCCTAAAACAAAACTGAATCATAACCTAACCCTAACACTTAACCTAAACCAAACCCTAACTCTACACCTAGCCCTAATCCTATCTCTAATTCTAGTCCTAAACCTAACCTGAAAACTAATCTGGACTCTGACTCTTACTCTAACATTAAACCTAGCTCTAAACATCATTGTAACCATAAACTTAACCCTAACACTAGACGTAGCCCTAACCCTGACCCTATCACTAGCTCTAATCATAATGATACTTTGTACATTAGCTGTAGCCTTAAACCTAGCCTTAACCTAACCCAAAACCGAGCCTTAATACGAGTCCTAAACCTAGTTATTTTTTAATATTTATTTTTGAGATTTCGGTGAACACAACATCTTTATTTTATTGGTATATGGTGATGAGGATCGAACCCAGCGCCCTACGCATGCCAGGCAAGCACTCTACTTCTTGAGCCACATCCACAGCCACTAAACCTAGCTTTAACCCTAAAAGTAAATCTAACCCTAACCCAAACAAAAGCCCTAATCCTATACATAACCCTACCCCAAATTTTAGGTCAAACCCTATCCATTACCCTAGTGATAACCCATTATGCTAACCCTAGGCCTAACCCTAACCCTATCCGTTACACTAAACAACACCTAAACCCTAACCCTAAACAGTAAAAGCCCTAATCCTATACATAAGCCTACCCCTAATCTTAGGTCTAACCCTATGCATTACCCTAATGATAACCCATTATGCTGACCCTAGGCCTAACCCTAACCCTATTAATTACACTAAACCACACCTAAACCCTAACTCTAACCCATACAAAAGCCCTGATCCTATACATAAGCCTACCCCTAATCTTAGGTCTAACCCTATCCATTACCCTAATGATAACCCTTATGCTAAACCTAGGCGTAACCATCACCCTATCCACTACACTAAACAAAACATAATCCCTAAACCTTAACCTTTCATTACCTTAACTCTAAATCCTAATGATAATTCAAGCCCTAAACCTAAACCCTTACTTAACCCAAACCCTCAGCTTGATCCTGACCCTAATAATAACCCTAGCTCTAAAATTGACCCTTAGTATAAACCTAACCCCTACACTGGACAAAGTCATAAACTAACACTAAATCTATCCTTAACTGTAACCCTAGACCTGACATTAGCCCTAGCCTTAATACTAGCCCTAACACTAACACAAACATTAGCCCTCATCCTAGTCTTAAACCTAGCCTTAATCATAACCCTAAACCTAACCCTAGCCCTGACCCTAATACTAATTGTTGCCCTAGCCCTCAAACTAGCTATAACCCAATACCTTACCCCAAACATAATACTAACTCTAAACCTAATGCAAGGCCTAAACCTAACACTAACACTAGCCCTAATATAGCCCTATCCCTAACCCTAACCCTAACCCTAGCCCTAAGACTAACTCTAACTCTCATACTAGCCCTATCACTAGTTATAACCCTATCCCTTACCATAATCCTATACCTAACTCAAACCCAAATCCTAACCGCTGAAAAGCTGACCCTAACACTCAACCTAACCCTTACAATAGATCTGGCTATAAACCTAACCCTAAAACTATCCCTAACGATAACCCTAGACCTGACATTAGCCCTAGCCCCAATGCTAGCCCTAACCCTAACACAAATCCTAGCCCTAATCCTAGCACTAAGCCTAGCCTTAATCCTAATCATAACCTTAACCCTAGCCCTATTCCTAATTTTATCCTTTGACCTAGCCAAGTGTAGCTGTAACATCATACCTTACCCTAACCCTAGCACTATACCTAGGCATAAACCTAACAAAAAACCCTAGCATAATCCTAGCCCTGAATTAGCCCTAACCCTAAACCTAACCCTATCCATAGCCCTAAGACTAATGCTAACACTCACCCTAGCCCTAGCCCTATTTTTAAACTTTGCCCTTACCATAATCAAAACTCTAACCCTATCCCTAGCCCCAACTTTAGCCCTAACTTTACCCTAGCCCTAAACGTGAATCTAACCCTAACCTTAAGCCTAAATATCACCCAAACACTAGCCCTTACCCTAATGCTACTTGGAAAACTAGCTCTAACCCTAACCTAGCCCTAAAACAAAACTGAGCTATAAACCTAACCCTAACCCTTAACCTACACCAAACACTAACCCTAAACCTAGCCCTAATCCTTGCCATAATTTGAGTGCTAAACCTAACTATAGAATTAACCCTGACCCTGACTCGGATCCTAACACTAACCCTAGCTCTAAATATTCCCATGATACTAAACCAAGAAAGAGCCCTAATCAGAAACCAAGTTTTTTCATTAGCCATAGCCCTAAAGCTAACACAAATCCTAGTGCTAATCCAAGCTCTAACCCTTGGTTTAACTCTAAGACTAACCCTAACCTTAACCTTAGCCCTAAACCTATACCTAATCCTAATCCTACCTCTAAACCCATCCCTTTCTTTAAGCCAAACCCTCACCTTAATGCTACCTAGTCCTAACCCTAATCCTTAGCCTACCCAAATCCCCAACACTATTACTAGTCCCAACCCTAGCCCTCATTCTAGCTGTAACTCTAACCCAAACCCTCACCCTTATTCTGACTCTAACACTAACCCTAGAACTAAACCTCACACTAACCCTAAACCGGACCCTACCCCTATCCCTACAAGTAAACCCGTACCTCAACCTAAGAGTAACACTAGCACTAGACCAAACCTAATCCTAGATAGAGACATAAATCTAGCCTTAGCCCCAAACAAAAAACTAGCACCAGCCCTAAAAATAACCCCTAACCTAACATAAAGACTAAACATATCACTAGACAAAGCCCTAGTCCTAATTGTGACCCTAACCATAAAACTAAACATAAGCCAATGATGACCCTTAATCTAATAGAAACCCTAGCTCTAAACCTTATCCTAAACCTAACCATAACCCAAACACTAACACTAACCCTAACTCAAACCCTAACCCTAACACTAATCCAAACACTAACACTAGCCCTAACCCTAACCGTAATCCTAACACTAAAAAAAAAAACTAACTGTAACTCTAATCCTAAACATTACCCTAACCCTAACACTTACCCTAAAAATAACCCTATCCCTAAACCTAACTCTAACACTAAACCAAACCCTAACACTAAACCTAACCCTGATACTAACCCTATCTCTAACCCTAACACTAACCCTAAATCTATCCTTTACCCTAAAAATATTCCTAAACCTCACCCTAATCCAAACCCTAACCCTAACACTTACCCTAACCCTAACACTTATCCTAACCCTAACCCTAAACCTAACACTAACTCCGACCCCAACACTAACCCTAATCCTAACCCTAACCCTAAACATAACACAAACCCTAACCCTAACTCAAACACTAAACTTAACCCTAACCCTTACTTTAACCCAAACCTAAAACTAACCCTAACCCTAAAGATAGCAGTTACCTAAACCTAAGCCTAATCATAACCATAACCCTAACACTTACACTAACCCTACACCTCACCTTAAAACTAACCCTAACCTAAACTAACCATAACACTAACCATTAACCTAACTCTAACCCTAACCCAAACACTAATTTCAACCTAAGCCTCTCCCAAATGTAAACCTAACCCTAGCCCTAATCCTAATCCTAACACTAACCAAACACTAAACCTAAACCTAACCCTAAAACTAACACTAACCCTAGTCCTACAACTAACCCTAAACCTAACCAAAAACCTAACACTAAACCTAACTTTAGCCCTAAGCCTAACCCTAACCCTAATGTAAACCTAACCCTAACCCTAACAAAACACTAACCCAAACCAAAGCCCTAAATCTAACCCTAACCCTAACTATAACACTAACCTAACACTAACACTAACCCTAACCCAGACACAAAACTTAACCCTGACCCTTAATTGACCCAAAACCTAACCCTAACCCTAACCCTAAACTTAACTTTTACACTAACCCTAACACTAACCATAACACTAATATTAACACTAACCCTACACCTCACCCTAAACCTAAACCTAAACCAAACTAAACCTAACACTAACCATTAACCTAACTCTAACCCTAACCCAAACACTAACAAATCATAAACCTAACCTTAATACTAAAGCTAACACTAACCCTAACCGTAACCCTACCAAACCTTAAACCTAACCCTAAACCTAAAGCTAACACTAAGCCTAATCCTTACCTTACCCTAACCCTAACCCTAAACCTTACCATCACCTCAACCCTAACCCTAAACCTAACCCTAACCTAACCATAACCATAACACTAACTCTAACACTAAACCAAATCCTAACCCTAATTTAACACTAACACTAACTCTAAACCTAATTATAACACTAACGTAACACTAACACTAAACCTAACACTAACATGAACCATAAACCTAACCCTAATTCCAACATAAACCTAACACATTCCTTCACAATAACACTAACCCTAACACTAACACTAACACAAAACTTAAACCAAATCTAACCTCAACCTGTCCCTAACCCTAACCCTAACCCCAACCCTAATCCTAACCCTAATGCTAACCCCAACCCTAACACTAACCCTAAACCTTATTGTAATTTTAACCCTAAACCTAACACTAACCCTAAACCTAACACTAACCATAACCCAAACAATAGTCCTACCCCTAACCCTAACCCTAATATAACACTAACTCTAACCCTAATCCTTACCCTAACCATAACACACACCCTAACCCTAACACTAACTCTCACCATAAACTTAACTCTAAACAGAACACTTACTCTAAACCTAACCATAACTCTGTCCCTAACCCTAACCCTAATCCTAACACTAACCCTAACCCTAAACCTAACCGTAACACTCAACCTAACTCTAACACTAACCCTAACACTAACCATAACATTAACACTAACAATAACCCTAACATTAACCCTAACCCTACACCTCACCCTAAACCTGAACCTAACCTAAATTAACCCTAATACTAAACATTAACCTAACTGTAACTCTACCCAAACACTAACTGAAAACCCTAATCCTATCCCTAAACCTAAAGCTAACACTAACCTAACCCTCACCCTAACAAACCATAAAGCTAACCCTAAACCTAAAGCTAACACAAGGCCTAACACTTACCTTACCCTAACCCTGAACCTAAACCTAAACATAACACTCACTCTAAATTTTACCATAACACAAACATAACCGTAACCCTATCCTAACCCTAACCATAACACTAACCCTAACACTAAACCAAATCCTAACCCTAAACCTAACCCTAACCCTAACCTAACACTAGCCCTAACCCAAAACCTATCCCTAACACTAACTGAAACCCTAACCCTAACCCTAACATTACCCATATCCTAACCCTAATCCGATCGTAACATTAACCCTAACCATAAATGTAGCCATAATACTAACCCTAAAACTATCCCTAAATTTAACGCTAACCTTAAAACTAACCTTAACCCAAACACTAACTTTAAACCTAACCCTAACACTAACCCTAACCCTAATCTTAACTCTAACTCTAACCCTAACCCTAATCCTAAACCTAACTCTAAAACTAATTCTATCCCTAAACCTAACCCTAACAATATCCCTAAACCTAATTCTAACCCAAAAGCTAAACCTAACCCAAATCCTATTCCTAACAATAACCCTAAACCTAAGTGTAACCCTAACCCTACCAAAAACACTCACCCTAATCCTAAATCTAACACTAAACCTAAAGCTATCACTAACCCTAACCTTAATCTTAAAACAAACCCTAACCCTAACCCTAACCCTAACCTAACCCTAACCCTAAAACTAACCCTAACACTAACTCTAATCCTAACCCTTACATGAACCCTAACACTAACCTTAACACTGCCCTAACCCTAATGCTAATCCTAACTGTAACCATAAAGCTAAACAAAATCCTAATCATAACCCTAACACAAATCCTAAACTTAACCCTAACACTAACCCTAACCTTAACCCTAATTCGAACCCTTACCCTAACTCTAACCTAACTAGGAACTTAACCCTAACCCTAACACTGACCCAAAACCTAACCCTAACCCTAACACTAACTTTATCCTAACCCTAATCCTAACCCTAAACCTAACTCTAACACAAATCTTAACCTATTTCTAATGATAAAACTACCCATAACCCTAACCCTAACTTTAATTCTAACACTAACCCTGACACTAACCATAAATCTAAACCTAAACCTAACCCTAACACTAACTCTAAACATAACCCTAACCCTACCCTAACACTAACCCTAAGCCTCACCATAAACCTACCCTAACCGTAACACTAACCTAAACTCTAACCTTAGCAATAACCCTAAACCTAACTCTAACACTAACCCAAACACTAATTGTAACCCTAATCATAACACTAAACATTACTCTAACCCTAATCCTAAACCTAAACCTAACCCTAACACTAACCCTAACCATAAACCTAACACAAATTCTAACCCGAACCCTATCACTAACACTATCCCTAACCCTAACCCTAATCCTAACCCTAACACTAACCAAACCCTAACACTAAAACTAACCCTAAAATTAACAATAACCCCAACATTAACCCTAACCCTAACCCCAACTCTAATGTAACACTAACCCTAACACTAACACTAACCCTAATACTAACCCTAACCATAAACCTAAAGAAAATGTTACCCTATCACTAACCATAACACTAAAAATATCCCTAACCCAAAACATAGTCCTAAACATAACCTAACACTAACCCTAACACTAAAACTAACACAAAAATTAACCCTAACCCTAACCCTAAAACTAACCCTAATCCTAACATAATGCTAAGCATAACAGTAAAACTAACACAAACTATAAAAAACCCTAATCTTAACCCTAAACCTAACACTAACCCTAACTCCAACCCTAACCCTAACACTAAATCTAACCCTATCCGTAACACTAATCCTAACACTAACCCTAACCCTAGCCCTAGCCCTAACCCTTACCTAACCCTTCCCTAACCCTAACTCTAACCCCAAACCAAAACTAACCATAACCCCAACCCTAATTCTAAAACTAAAACTAAACCTAATCCTAAACTTCACCATAAACCTAACACTAATCCTAACACAAACTTAACCCTAACCCTAAGCCTTACCTAAACCTAAACCTATCCCTAAAACTACTCTAACACTAACCCTAACCCTAATCCTAACCCTAACCGTAGCCCCAACACTAACCCTATTACTAACCTTAACCCTAATTCTAACCCTAAATCAAACACTAACCCTATCCCTAACCTTTTATTTAATACTAACACTAACATTAACCCTAACACTATACCTAAACTACCCTTAAACCTAAAACTTACCCACACCTTAATCATACACCTCACTCTAACCCTCTTTCTAATCATAACTAAAACCCTAATTTTAACCCTAACCCTATCACAAATCCTCAACCTAAACTTTACCCTAACACAAACCATAATTCTTACCCTAAAACTAACATTAACACTAACCCTAACACAAACCCTAATCCTAATTCTAAAACTATCCCTAACCCTAAACCGAACCCTAAATCTAACCCTAACCAAAAAAGTAACCTTAACCATAACCCTAACTCAAACACTAACTCTAACCATAACCCTAACCCTGACTGTAATATTAACTCTAACCCTAATTATAATCCTAAACCTAAAATAAACCTAAACGTATCCCTAATGGTAAAACTATCCCTAACCCTATCCCTAACACTAACACTAAAACTGAACCTAACCCTAAACCTAAACCTACCCCTAACTCTCACCCTAACCCTTACCCTAATACAAATCCTAAACCTAATCTTAACCCTACGCCTAATCCTAACCCTAAAATTTACCTACAAGTAACCCTAAAACTAACCCTAAACTTAAACCTAAGCTTCAGTCTAACCCTAATCCTAACCATAACCCTATCCCTAACTGTATCCCTAAACGTAACACAAACCCTAACCCTAACTCTTACCCTAACACAAACCATATCCCTCAAACAAACAATAATTCTAACACTAACCCTAACCCTAACTCTAAAACTACCACTAAACCTAGCCCAAACCCTAACCCTTACCCTAACCCTAAAACTAACCCGAAACATTACCCTAACCCTAACCCTAAAATGAACTCAAATCCTAAGCCTAACCATAACTGCAACACTAACCCTAACCCTAAACCTAGCCCTAACCTTAAACCTAGCCATAACCCTGACACTGCCCCTAACCTTAACCCTAATATTAAAATTAAAGCTAACCCAAAATCTAACCCTAAACCTAACATTAACCCTAACCCTAACCCTTACAATTAACCCTAAACCTAACATATACCTAAAACTAACCATGACCATAACCCTAACCCTAACACGAACCATAATCCTAATCCTAACTCTAACCATAATACTAACCCTGACCCTAATACAAGCCCAACACCTAAACTAAACCTAAACCTATCCCTAACCCTAACGCTATCCCTAACACTTACACTAACACTAACCCTAACCCTTTCAATAACCCTAAACCTAACCTAACCCTAACCCTAACTCTAAAACAAACCATAACTCTAACCAGGAACCTAACACTAACCCTAATTCTTAATAACACTAAATCTAACCCTAAACTTAAACCTAACTCTATACCTAACCCTAAACCTAACCCTAACCAGAACACTAACCATAAACCTAACCCTAACTCCAACACTAACCCTAATCCTTAATCTATAACTAACCTTAACCCTAACCCTAACACTAACACTAACACTAACCCTATCACTAACACTAACCCTAACCCTAACCCTAAACCTAAACCTAAAACTAACACAAACCCTAAACATAACCCTAAACCTACCATTAACTCTAAACCTAACCCAAATCCTAATGTTAACTCTAACACTAAACCTAATGCTAACCATAACCCTAAAACTAACCCAAAGAGCAAACTTAACCCTAACCATAAACCTAAGCCTAACACAAAATCTAATCTTAACACTAACCCTAACACTAACCCTAACTGTAACCCTAACATTAACCCTAACACAAAACCTAACACTTAATCTAAACCTAACACTAACCCTAAACCTTATCCTAAACCTAAACCTAACCCTAACACTAAACCTATAACTAACCCTAATCCTAACATTAACACTCACCCTAAACCTCACCATAAATGTAACCCTAACCCTAACACTTAGTCTAACCCTAATTCTAACAATAACCCTCAACCTAACTCTAACACTAAACCAAACACTAATCCTAAACCTAACCCTAATTCTAACCATAAAACTAACCCTAGCAGTAACTGTAAACCTACAACTAACACTAAAACTAACCCTAACTGTAACTCTAACAGAAGCCCTAAACTTAAACCTAACCATAACCCTAACACAAACCCACACCCTAAAACCAAACCTAACACAAACATTAAAATTAATTGTAAACCTAACACACACCCTAACCCTAATCCTAACACAAACCTTAAAAAAACCCTAACCCTAACCCTAAACCCAACCTAACCTTAACCCTAACACTTCCCTAACCCTTACCCTAACCCTAACACAAACACTAAGAAGCCATAACCCTAAACCTAACCTAACTTTAACCCTAACCCTTACATAACCCTAAACCAAACCCTAACACTAACACTAACACAAACCCTAACACTAACTTTTAACTTAACCTTAATACTAACACTAACCCCAACTTTAACCCTATAACTAACCCTAGCTCTAAACCTAACCCTAAACCTAAAACTAATCCTAACCCTAAACATAACCCTATGTGTAAACCTAAATGTAACTCTAATCTTAACCATAACCCTAAGGATTGCATTAACCCTAAACTTAACACAAACCCTAACGCCAACAATAACCCTAACACTAACCATAAACCCAACCCTAACGCTAACACAAAACCAACCCTAACCCTATCCTGAACCCTAACCCTAAACCTAACCCTATCACAAACAAAAACCCTAAAACTAACACTGACCCTAAAACTAATACTAACCCTAAACCTAACTGTAACCCTAAACTTAACTGTAACCCTAACCCTAACCCAAACTCAACCAGAACACAAAACCTAACACTAAACCTAAAACTAACATTAAACCTAAGCATAACCCTAACCCTAACAATAACCCTAACCCTAACCCAAAGCCTAACCCTAAACCTAACAATAAATCTAACCCTAATCCTAACCCTAAAACTAACACCAACCCTAAAGCTTGACCTAACCCTAAGCCTATCCCGAACACTAACCCTAACCCTAAAACTAAACCAAACATTAAACCTAAACCTAACAATAACCCAAACACTAAAATTACCCTAACCCTAACCCTAATGCTAACATTAACTCTAAACTGAACTCCAAACCTAATGCTAACCATAACATTCACCCTAAACCTAACCCTAATGGTAACTGTAACATTAACCCTAAACATAACCCTAACCCTAAAAATAACCAAAACACAAATCTAACACTAACACCAACCTTAACCCTAACCCTTTTACACTACTCCTAACCCTAAATTTAACCCTATCACTAACCCTAACCCTATCCCTAACAATAATGGTAATCCTAATCGCAACCCTAACTCTAACCCTAACACAAAACCTAACCCTTTCCATAACAGTAAACAAAACCCTAACACTAACACTAACCCTAAACCTAACACAAGCAATAACCTTAACCCTAGCACTAACCCTTATCCTAAACCTAAACCTAACCCTAATCCTAATACTAAACCTAACCCTATCACAAAACCTAACCTAACCCTAACCCTAAACTGTCCCTAACTCGAAATATAAATCTAAGCCTAAAACTAACACTACAGCTTACCCTAACACTAAACCTCACTGTAACACGAACCCTAATGCAGTAACCGTAACCCTAACACGAACCCACATCCTAACAATAACTCTAACACAAACCCTAATTTTAGCCCTAACCCTTACACAAACCCTAACCCAAACCATAACCCTAACCCTAACCTAACCGTAACCCTAAAATTTACCTAACCCTAACCCTAACTCTAACCCTAACACTAAAGCTAACACTAACTGAAATTTAACCCTAAACCTAACACTAACCCTAACCCCAACCATAACTCTTTAACTAACACTAAACCTAACCCTAAGCCTAAACCTAACACTAACCCTAAACCTAACCCTAACTCGAACCATAACACTAACATTAACCCTAAACCTGACACTAACACTAACCGAAACCCTAAACCTAAACTGAACCTTAACACTAACCTGAACCCTATCCCTAACACAAACCTTAACCCTAGCCCTAACACTAACCCTAACATTAATCCTAAACCTAACCCTAACACTAACTCTAATACTCACCCTAACCCTAACCTGAACCCTGATCCTAACTGTATCACAAACACTTACCCTCAACCTAACACTATCCATAACCCTAAGCCTAAACCTAACAATTACCCCAACCCTAACTGTAACCCTAATCTTAACTGTAACCCTAAACCTAACCCAAACCCTAACCCTAACACAAACCATAACACTAACCCTAACCCTATACCTAAACCTAACCCTAATCCTAACCCTAAACTTAACCCTGACAATGAAGCTAAACCTAACCCTATCCCTAACACTAACCGTAACTTTAACACTCACCTAAACCTAAACCTAAACCTAAGACTAACCGTATACCTAACCCTAACTCTATCCCTTAACCTAACTGTTACCCAAACCCAAAAAATAATGCTAACCCTACCCCTAACTCTAACACTAACCCTAAACCTACCTCTAACCCTATCCCTTACCCTAAGCCAAACCCTCACCCTAATACTACCCTAGTCCTACCTATAATTCTTAGCCTATCCCAAACCCTAACTCTATTACAAGTCCTAAATCTGGACCTCATTCTTGCTCTAACCCTCACCCTAACTCTGACCCTTATTGTAACCCTAACACTAACCCTAGATCTAAACCTTACCCGAACCCTAAACCAAACTCTAACACTATGTCTGCCGGTAAACCTTTACCTAAACCTAACATTACAACTAGCCCTAGACCAAACCTAATCCTAAATAGAGTTATAAATCTAGCCCTAGCATTAAACAAAAACCTAGCACTAGCCCTAACAATAACCCTTAACATAACATAGAGACTAAACCTATCACTAGACCCAACGCTAGTCCTAATTGTGGCCCTAAACCTAAAACTAACCCTAACCCCACAATGTCTCTTAATCTAATAGCAACCCTAGATCTAAACCTTATCCTAAACCAAAACCTAACCCTAGCACTAGACTTATCCATAACCCTGACCCTCAAAGTAGCCATAAACATATCCCTCAGTATTACATTACCCAAATCCCTAACGTTAGCCCTAAACATCACACAAAACCTAATAATACACCTAGCTTTAAAACTGACCCTAAAACTAAACCTAACCCTTAAACTAGACCTAGCATTAACCTAACCCTAAAACTAACCATAAACATTAACCCAGACCTGACGTTAACCCCAGCCCTAATCTGAGCCCTAAACCTAACACAAACACTAGCCCTCATCTTAGGCCTATACCTAGCCTTAATCCTAACTCAAACCATAACTCTAGCCCTATCTCTAATTTTAACCCTCGCCCTAGACCTGAACTTAGGTATAACCCCATTTTTTCTCTAAACTATCACTAACCCTAACCCTAACACGAACCATATCTTTAGCCCTAACCATAGGCCTAACCCTAACACTAACCCTAGCACTAATCCTAGCCCTAATTTAGCCCTAACTCTAACTCTACCCCTATCCTTGGCCTAAGACAAACTCTAACTTTCTACCCATACCTATTTCTATTTCTAACCCTATCCATTACAATAAACCTAACACAAGCCCTAACCTTAGCCCTAACCCTAGCCCTAGACCCTACCTAGATCTAACCATAACTCTATATTTGACCCTAATCCTAAGCCTAATCCTCAGCCTACCACTAGACCTAAACCTATCGCTAAACCTAAAACTAGCCATAACCCTAGACTTATCCCAAACACTTGCCCTATATTTAGACCTAAACCTAATCGTAAATCTAATGCTAAATCCAAATCTAACCCTAACTGAAAGTCTAAGCCTAACACTAACACTAGCCCTAACCCTAATGCTAATCTTATAACTAGCCCATACCCTAAACCTAGGACTAAAACAAAACTGAGCAACAGCCCTAACCCTAAATCTTAAACCAAACCCTAACACTACACCTAGACATAATCCTACCCCTAATTTGAATCATAACCCTAACCTTCAAACCTACCCTGACCCTGACTCATATCCTAATACTGATGCTAGCTCTAAAGACCACCCTAAACTTAAACAAAAAACTAACAGTAACCCTAGTCCTAATTCAAGTCATAACCCTAACCTTAAACCTAACCCTGACTCTGAATGAAATCCTAACAATCACCCTAGCTCTAAACACAGCCCTCAACTTAAACTGAACTCTAACAGTAAACCTAGCCTTTATTTGCATCCTAAAAACAACCCTAAAACTAACCCTGATGCTGACTCATATCCTAACAATAACCCTAGCTCTAAATATTACCCTAACCTTAAACCTGAACCTAACACTAGACCTACCTACCCCTAACCCTAACCCTAAAACTAACCCTAATTGTAACTTTAGATCTTACATTAGCCAATGACCAAATCCAGCCCTAACCCTAACACAAAAACTAGCCCTAATCCGAGCTCTAAACCTATATTTAACCCTAAACCTTACCCTAACTCTAGCATTAACCCTATCTCTAAGGCTATCCCTTAACCTAAGAAAAACCCTAAACCTAATTCTTAGGCTAACCAAAACCCTAACCCTATTAATAGTCCTAACCCTAGACCTCATTCTAGCTCTAACCTATCCCCAAACCTAACACTAACCCTGACCCTTATTCTGACCATAACACTAACCCTAGGTATAAAACTGACCCTAACACTAGACCAAACTCTAACACTAGCCCTAGACCTAAACCAAATTCTTAATCTAGCATTAACTCTAGCCCTAGACCTAAACATCAACCTAGCCCTAACAATAATACTTAACCTAACTCAAACACTAACCCTACCCTTAGTCCTAATTCTGGCTGTAATCCTAACTCTAATTCTAACCCAAACACTGACCCTGCCTTTAGAGTAAACCTATCTCTAAATCTGAACCTACCCGAAAATCTAAACCTAACACTAGACCTAGCCATAACCCTAACCATACAACAAGCTCTCAACATAACCCTAGCTCTTACATTACCCCATAGCACTAACCCTAGGCCTAAACTTAACACAAAATCTGGAGCTAATCCTAGGCCTACATCAAGCCTTAAGCATAACACTAACCCTAACCCTAGCCCTAACCGTAACTTAACCCTCACCTTAGTCCTAATCCTAGCTCAAAGCCTAAACATTACTCTAAACATAAACCTACACCTATCCCTTAATCTTACCCTAACTCTAGCCCTAATCCTAACCTTAAGCCTAGCCCTAAACGTAGCTCTATACCTACACATTATTCTAAACCTAAACCTAACCTTATTGATAATTCTAGGCTTAAAGCCAAACCTCAACCTAACTCGAAAACTAACCCTAGGCCTAACCTTAAACCTCACACTTGCCATAAACCTAACCCTAGCTCAAACTTTAACCCTTACTATAAACCTAAACATAACTATAGCCCTAAATCTAAGTCTAAACCACAATCCAACGTTAAACATAGCCCTATATCTACATTTAATCAAATACATTAACCTAACACTAACCCTATCCCTAATGATGTCCCTAGCCCTAATCCTAACCCTAACCCAATGACAACGATAATCTTATCCATAGAATTAACCCTAAACCTAACCCACAACTAGCCCTAAACCTAGATCAAAAACTAATCCTTATGGTAAACATAAACCTAAGCCTAACCCTAGTTTTATGCCTAACCCTAACCCTAATTCAAGACCTATTCCTAACCATAAATCTAGCACTAAACTTAGCTCTAATCCTATCCAGTATACTAACCATAACCCTTACACTAATGTGAACCCTAGGCCTAACCTTAACCCTATCACTAACCCTAACCCTATTAATTACTCTAAACCTAATGTAAACACTAAACAATACCCT
This sequence comes from Marmota monax, assembly GCF_021218885.2. Classification (NCBI taxonomy): domain Eukaryota; kingdom Metazoa; phylum Chordata; class Mammalia; order Rodentia; family Sciuridae; genus Marmota; species Marmota monax. The sequence goes on from NW_026693512.1 coordinate 58,268, forward strand.
ATCGTTACCCTAACCCACACACCTGAACACTGGCCCTGACACTAATATTAAACCTATCTCTAAACTTGATCCTAACCCAAAACCTAAACCTAACAGTAGACCTAGTGGTAACCCTAACCCTAAACCTAGCTCTAATCAGAACCTTAGATCTTACATTACACAGAGCACTAACCCTAGGACTAAACCTAACACAAAACTTAACCCTAATGGAGGCCTAAACCTACCCTAAGCACAACCCTCACCCCAAACCCTAGTACCAACCCTACCCTAACACTTACCTTAGACCTAACCCTAGCTCAAACCCTAACCCTTAGCCTAAACATAACCCTAGCACTATCCCTAACCATAAACCTAAAACTAACCATATCCCTAATACTAATTCAAGCCCTAAACCTAAACTCTAACCTCAACCAAACTCTAACACTGACTCTGACCCTAATAAATCTCCTGGCTGTAAAGCTGACTTTTACACTAATTCTTACCCTTACACTAGACATAGGCATAACACTAATCCTAAAACTATCCCCAACTGTAAGATTAGACCTGACATTAGCCAAATCCCTAATCTTAGCACTAAACCTAACACAAACCCCAGCCTTTATCTTAGACCTAAACCTAGCCTTAATCCTAACTCTAAACCCAACTTTAGGCCTAATCATAAAACTAACCCTAGCCCTAATCTTAGCCCTAATTTAGTCCTATCACTAACCCTAGCCCTAACCCTAGCAATTGACTAACTCTAAATCTCACACTAGCCCCACCCCTAGTTATAAATCTATACCTTACTGGAACCCTAATCCTAGACCTAAACCTAGCCCTAACCCTAGCCCTATCATTAGCTTAGCTCTAGCCCTAACCTAGATCTAATTTTAACTCTAAATCAAACCCTAACCCTAGGCCTAACCCTAACCCTAACCCTAAATCTAAATTTAACTTTAACCCTAGCCCTAAAACAAAACCGAGCCATAGCCCTAACCCTAACCCTTAACCTACACAAAACCCTAACACTAACCCTAACCTTAGCACTAGTTCTAGTTTTAAGCTGAAAACTAGTACTAACACTGACTCTGACTGTGACCATAATACTAACCCTAGTCTAAACATCACCCTAACCCTAACCCTAAACCTAAAACTAGACCTACCACTTACCCTAAACTTAATTTATCCCTATTTGTAACCCTCGTACTTACATTAGCCTTACCCCTAACCCTAGCACTAATTGAAGCCAAAACCTAGCCATAATCTAAGCCCTAACCCGAGTTTTAATCCTAAAAATAATCCTAACCCTATCCCTAATCAAATCCACAAACCTAGCCCTAACCCTAGCTCTAACCCTATCCATTGCAATAACCATAACCCTAGGCCTAAACCTAAACCTATCCCTAATCCTAAACCTATGCATCACCCTAAACCAAATGTAAACACTATACCTCACCCTATCATTACAATAACACTAATCATAACGCTAATTTTAGCCCTAAATTTAAACCTTAACCTATCTCAAACTTCTAACCCAGAACTTTACCCTAATAATAATCCTAGGTCTAAACCTGACTGTAACCCTAAACCTAACCCTCACATTACATGTATCCAGAAACCTAACCCTAAAACTATCTTTAACCATAACCCTAGATCTGATATTAGCCCTAACCCTAATCATAACCCTAAACCTAAAATAAACCAAAGCTCTCATCCTAGCCCCAAATCTAGTCTTAATCATAACCCTAACCCTAACCATAGCCCTAACCCTAATTGTAATGCTCACCCTTTCTCTAAAACTATCTATAATGCCATTCCTTACCCTAAACTTAACCCTAAACCTAACACTAGGCCTAAGGTGAACACTAAACCCTAGCCCTAATCCTAGCCCTATTTTAACCCTATCCCTAACCCTAACCCTAACCCTAGCCCTAAGAGTAACTCTAACTCTCACACTAGCCCTATCCCTAATTCTAATCCTATCCATTACTGCAATCATAACCCTAGCCCTAAACCTAGCCCTGAACCTAGCCATAACATTGCCTAGTCTTTATTCCTAGTCCTTACCCTAGATCTAATGCTAACTCAAATCTCACCCTAACCCTAAGCCTAAGCCTAACATTAGAACTATCCCTATCTCTAATGGTAATCATAAAACTAGCCCTGAACCTAACCCTTGCAGTAAAACAAAACTGAGCAATAGCCCTAACACTAAACCTTAACTTAAACCAAAACTTAATACTGCACCTAGACCTATCCCTAGCCCTAATTCGAGTATAAATTTTAACCTTAATACTAACCCTAACTCTGATTCATATCCTAACACTCACCCTAGCTCTAAACAGCACCCTAAACTTAAACCAAACCCTTACAGTAACCCTAGCCTTAATTCAAGTCTTAACCATAACCCTAAAATAAACCTGACCATGACTATTAAACTAACACTAAAACTAGCTCTAAATTTTATCCTAACCTTAAGCATAATTGTAACACTAGATGTTTAACCCCTAACCATAACCATAAAACTAACCCTAGAAACCCTAGTTCTTACATTAGCCATTGCTCTAACCCTATCCATAATCTTAAAACAAAAACTAGCTTTAATCTGAGTCCTAAACCTATCTTTAACCCTAACCCTAGCCCTAATCCTAGCTCTAACAGTATCTCTTACCGTATGCCAAACCCTAAACCTAATGCTAGTCCTAATCCTAACCCTAATCCTTAACCTAACACAAACCCTAACTCTATTACTAGCCCTAATCCTAGTCCTCATTCTAGCTCTAACCATAACCCAAACCCTAAACCTAACGCTGACCTTTATTATGACCCCAACACTAATCATAAGTCTAACCTGAAACTAACCCCAAACTGAACTCTAACACTAGCCCTATGGTAACCTTATACCTAAACCTAACCCTAACACTAGCCATAGACCTAAACTTAATCCTAATCTACTCAAAACTCTAGCCCTAGACCTAAAGAAAAAGCTAGCAGTAGCCCTAACAAAAACACTTAGCCTAAAGTCAAACACTAACCCTTCCCCTAGTCATAACCCTAGTCCTAGTCCTAATTCTGGTTTTCACATAAACCACAACTCGAAAATGAACACTGACCCAGACACTAACACTAACCCTAGTTCTAAACATCACCCTAACCCTAAGCCTAACCCTAAAATTATACTTAGCTCTAACAATAACCCTAAAACTAGCCTTAAAGATAACAGTGTTCTTACATTTTCAATAGCCCTACATATTGCAAAACCTAACCCAAGCCCTACCCTAGATTTAACCATAAAGCTAACCATAACCCTTACCTTAGCCTTAACCCTAAACCTAAGCCTAAACCTAGACCTAATCCTAAGCATAACACTGGCCCTATCACTAGCTCTACCCCTATCCATTACCCTAATGATAACCCTAACGCTTCTGCTAACCCTAGGTCAAACGAAAATCCTATCCCTAACCTTAAACCTATCCATTACCATCCACCTAACCTGAACTCAAAACCTAAAAGTATCATTAACCTATTCCTAACTGTAATGATAACTTGAGCCTTAAATCTAAACCTTAATCTAATAAAAACCCTAACGCTGACCCTGATCCTAATAATACCCATAGCTCTAAACCTGACCTAACAAGAAACCTGACCCTTACTATAGACCTAACTATAAACCTAACCCTAAAACTCTCTCTAACTCTAACGCTAAACCTGACATTAGCCATAGCTCTAATCCTAGTTCTAATCCTATCACAAACCTTAGCCAAAATCCTAGCAATAATCCTTGCATTAATCATAAGCTGAATCCTAACCATAACCCTAATTCTAATCCTCGACCTGGTTCTAAAAAGAGCTATAATAACATCCCTTAACCTAAACCTAACCCTAACCCTAACCCTAATATTAACCCTAGCCCTAAACCTATGCCCAACCTTAACAATAACCCTAGTTCTAATCCCAGCCCTGTTTTAGCCCTCTCCCTGACCCAACCCTAACCCTAGACCTAACACTAATTCAAACTCTCGCCCTAGCATTATAACTAGTTCTAACCCTATCCCTTACCATCACCCTATACCTATCCCTAAACTTAGGCCTAATCCTAGCCCTATCTTTACCCCTAGCTCAAATCCTAGATCTAAACCTAACTCTAAATCTAACCCTAAACCTAAGCCTAAACCTCATACTAACACTAGCCCTAATCCTAACATTTATCCTAATACTAGCCGTAACTTTACCCCTAGTCCTAAAACAAAGCTGAATCATAACATGAACCCTAAAACTTTACCTAAACCAAATCCTAACCCTACAACTAACCCTCATTCTATCTCTAATTCTAGTCCTAACTCTAACCTGAAAACTAATCCGGACCCTGACTGACCCTAACATTAAACCTAGCTCTAAACATCATCGTAACCGTAAACTTAACCCTAACACTAGTTGTAGCCCTAACCCTGACCCTATCAGTAGCTCTAATCATAATGATACTTTGTACATTACCCGTAGCCTTAAACCTAGACTAACTCTAACTCTCATACTAGCGCTATCACTAGTTATAACCCTATTCCTTACCATAATCCTAAACCTAACCCCAACCCTAGTCCTAACCCTTGCCCTATCCTTAGCCCTAGCCCTAGCCATAGATCAATACCTAACTCTAAATCTAACCCTAACCCGAAGCCTAAGCGTAACCATTATAAATACATTTATATTTAGACTCTATGAATACAGATGTTAGCTTCAATTATTATTTAGAATATATTCAGTAGTTTTATATAAGGCATACCATTTCTGGTGGTGTATAGAGAACTGAGAGTCAGGGGTAGGATGCTATGTTAAGGGGGAAAGGAGTGAGGGTATGTGATTTATCTAACTTGGCAACTTTGGAGTAGAATTCTAATGAATAGACAGGGGGAATTCATTGAAGAAGGTATAAATTCAAACTCCTTATCTGTATTCATAAAATTACCCTATGTGTAAATAGTAAAATCTAGGAGGCTGAAAGTGGGATAGAGTGAGAGAGACAAAAGAAGAAAAAATAACAAGGAAAGAAAGAAAGACAGGGAGAAAGAAAATAGAGCAAATGAAGAGGTGGTGAGGTGGGGTTATGCAATTCCTCTATATTATACTATTCTAGTGATTCAGTTCATAAAGTCCAATTTCATAGAAAGTTCTTGGTTTCACATATGTTGAGGTTGTGAGGAACAGAGTGGGAAGGGTAGAGGAGAATGGATGAGAAGAGCAAGAAAATAAAAGTAAGAAAGAAAAAATGTCTCTCAAAATTCTGTATTCTTTTCATGCAATAGGTGGAGTTGTCTATTCCTAGCTTGAGTATCTGTGCTCAAGGTGGTGGATGTAGCCAGGGTGAGAGGGCTTGAGCTTCTACATGGAACCTCCCTACTCTTATCTCTGAATTGGAAACCAGGTGCCTGTACAGTTGCTGTTCCTCATTGATAGCTACACCCCTCAAAACTTGTGAGAAAAATGTTGAGTTATCACAGCTAGAGGTAGGGGAGTTGGAAACTGGGTAGCTGATAAGCTACAGAATCCAGCTGGTAGCCACACCCACCAATAGATGAGGAATAAGCTTTTGCAAGATGCATTCCATCTATTACCCATGTATGGTGTTTGGTGAGGTGGGTGGTTCTGGACTGATCTTGTGCTGTGTGCAGAGCTCGGTCTGGTGACCTGCAAGCAAATCCTTTGTGTTCTGTGCCACCTTCCATCTGCACAGAGAGCACCCTTGTGGCTAAGACAGCTGTCTGTGCCCAGAGAAACTGCACAGCCTAGACTTCCATCTGTGCCGAGAGCACCCATGCGGCCCTAGTTTTCTTCAAATTTCTATGATGCTGGGCAGGATTCATCTTTTACATAGCCTTACTATGCTCCACAGGTTTTCACCTTCTTGGTTCAATGGTTTGCTGTCAGGAATAGTTTGTATTTTAAGGTTTCCCTTCATTATGGTTTATTGATGTGAATTAAAATTGAGCTGGAAATCAAACAGAGTTGGCAGGAGGTGCTCTAAACTTCACACAATCAGTTCTTAGTAGGCACTCTCTGGTTTCTTTCTTTTAAAGGTAGGCCAAACATGAAGCATGCAAAATAAACTGTATCTGAGAGCCCTTAAGGAGAAAACAGAGAAACATGTATGTACTGAATTATATCTCCCAAAAATTTGATCAGATTTCTTTGATACTACGCAGTATTCATCTTTTAGCTTGCTGCACTAGGCTCCCTATGGTTGGCACTTCTAGGATCAATGGTTCTCTAAACAGGTAAGTGTTAGTGTTACAGTTAGGGTTAGGGCTAGCTTTAGAGCTAGTGTTAGGGTTAGAGTTTATTTTGTTCAAATTTCTTTGATACTGGGAAGATTTATCTTTTACCTAGCCTTACTATGTGTCCCAGTTTGGGGCCTTCTCAGGTCAATGATTCGCTTTTGGGAATAGTTTTTTTTTTTTTTTAATGTCTCACTTCATTTTTACCTATATGGGTAAATGAGAATGGAGCTGGAAATCAGAGGGTTGGTGCTAGCTGGTGAAACTTCACATACTCAATCAGTTGTCTTTGAGCACTCTCTGGTTTCTTCCTTGAAAAAGTAGCCATAAGCTGTAGCATGAATAACAACTTTATCCAAGAGCACTTTAGGAGAAAACAGGTCAATATGCATGTACTGAAATACCTACCCCAATTATTTGGTCAGATTTCTTTGATACTGTGCAGGATTCATCTGTAAGCTTGCCACACTAGTCTCCCCAAGTTTAAAACTTCTATGATCAAAGGTTCTCTTAATAGGTTAGGCTTAGTGTTATGGTCAGAGATAGGGCAAGTGTTAGAACTAGTGTTAGGGTTAGAGTTAGTTTTTTTTATCTTTTTCGATACTGGGCAGGGAGTATCTTTTTCCTATTCTTAGTAGGCTTCCCATGTTTGGGCCTCCAAGGTAAAAAGGTTTGCTCTCTGGATAAGTTTTAATTTACATGCTTCACTTCATTTTGCCCTATAGGGGTGAATGGAAATGGAGCTGGACTCAAACAGGGTTTGTGCTATCTATTTGAAACTTCACACACTCAGTCAGTTCTCAGTGCACATTCTCTCTTTTGTTTCTTGTGGTAGTAGCCCAAAGCTGAATGAGAAAAAAACAAACAAACAAACAAACAAAAAAAACAAAACAGTTTTATCTGTGAGCCCTTTAGGAGCAAGCTTCAATTATTTTTGCATTTATTACTTTGATATTGTACAGGATTCATCCTTTTCCTAGTCTTAGTAGGATCCCCAAGTTTGGGTTTTCAAGGTTTTCCAGTTTACTGTCAGGAACAGTTTGAATTTTTAGGTTTCACTTTATTATGGCCTATAGATGTGAATGAAAATGGAGCTGGAAATCAAACAGAGTTAGTACTAGCTCCTTGAAATTTCACAGACTCAGTCAGCTCTCTGTGGGCACTCTCTGGTTGTTCCTTGTGAAAGTACCTTAAACTGAAGCATGACAAAAAATTTATCCAAGAGCACATTAGGAGAAAACAGGGAAATATGCACATACTGAAATGCCTCCCCCAATTATTTGGTCAGATTTCTATGATACTGCACAGGATTCATCTATTAGCTTGCCCACTGGGCTCCTTTATTTGGGCACTACTATGATCAATTGTTTTCTAAACAGGTTAGGGTAGATTTAGTATTAGGTTAGGGTTAAGGTTACAGCCAGAGTTTTGTTAGATTTAGTTTTGTTTAAATTTCTTTGATACTGGGAAGGATTCAACTTTTACCAAACCTTACTATATTCTCTAGGTTTGGGCCTCTTGGATCAAGTGTTTTCCCTTCTGAACAGTTTGTATTTTAAGTTTTCATTTCATTTAGACTTCTGCGTGTAAATGGAAATGGAGCTGGAAATCCAACAGGGTTGGTGCTAGCTACTTCTTACCTCACACACTCAATCAATTTTCTAAGGGCATTCTCTCGGTTATTTCTTGTAAATGTAGCCCTAAGCTGAAGCATGCAAAGCAACTTTATGTGAGAGCACTTTAGAAGAAAACAGGAAAATATGCATGTACTGAACTACCTTGTCAATTATTTGGTCAGATTTATTTGATATTGTGAAAGATTCATCTGTTAGCCTACACAACTTGGCTCCCCAAGTGTGGGACTTCTAGGATCAAAGGGACTCTAAATGGTTAAGGTTAGTGTTAGGATTAGTGTTAGGACTAGCATTGGAACTAGTGTTAAGTTACGAGTTTTTTTTTTTTTTCAAATTTCTATGATTCTGTGCAGGATTCATCTTTTTCCTATTTTGACTATACTTCAAATGTTTGAGACTCCTACATAAAGGGTTTACCTTCAGGAAAAGTTTCAATTTTCATGTTTCTCTTCTTTTTGCCCTATAGGGGTGAATGAAAATGAAGCTGGAAATCGAACAGGGTGTTGGCTAGCTGCTTGAAACTTTACACACTCCATCAATTTTCCAGGAGCATAATCTGATGTTTGCCATGGAAGTAGCCCTAAGATGAAGTAGAAAGTAACAGTTTTATCTCTGAGAGGTTTAGGGGGCAGCAGAATACTCATGTACTGGAAGAGCTTCAAATTATTTTGGTTGGATTAATTTGATACTGTAAAGATTCATCCTTGACCAAGCCTTAGTAGGCTCCCCAAGTTTGGGCCTTCAAGGTTCAATGGTTCAGTGTCAGGAACAGTTTGAATTTTTAGGTTGCACTTCATTATGGCCTATAGGTTTGAGTGCAATGGAGTTGGAAATCAAAGGGTTGGTGCTAGCTGCATGAAACTTCACACACTCAATCAGCTCTCTGTAGGCACTCTTTGATTTTTCTTTGTGAAAGTACCTTAAGCTGAAGCATGTAAAACAATTTATCCATGATCACTTTAAGAAAAAAATAGGGAAATATGAATGTACTGAAATACCTCCCCCAATTTTTCATCAAATATCTTTGATACTGCACAAGATTCATCTGTTAAGTTGTGCCACTAGGCTCCCCATGATTGTGGCTTCTATGATCATAGGCACTCTAAACATGTTAGAATTAGTTTAAGGTTTGGTTAGATCTAGTGTTAGAGTGAGTTTTGTTCAAATTCATTGATATTTGGAATAATTCATCTTTTACCTAGCCTTACTATTTTCGCCAGGTTTGGGCCTTATACCCTCAATGGTTTGCTGTCAGAAACAGTTTGTATTTTAAGGTTTCCTTCATTTTGACCTATATGGGTAAATGGAAAAAGAACTTGAAATAAAACAGGGCTGGTGCTCAATGCTAAAAACTGCACAAACTCAATCAGTTCTATGTGACCACTCTGGTTTCTTCCTTGTGAAAGATTCCCAAGGCTGAAGTATGCAAAAACATCTGTACCCGAAAGTACTGTAGGAGAAATCAGAGAAATATACATGTAGTAAACTACCTCCCCAAATTATTTGGTAAGATTTCTTTGATACTGAACAAGTTTCATCTGTTAGCTTGCCACACTAGGCTCCCTTATTTTAGAACTTCTATGATAAGAATTTCTCTAAACAGATTAGGGTTAGGTTTATGGTTACGGTAAGGGCTAGGTTTAAATCTAGTGTTAGGGTTACAGTCAGTTTTGTTCATGTATCTTTGATACTGGGAAGGATTCATGTTTTACCTAGCCTCACAATGTTCCCTGGTTTGGGCCTTCTCGTTCAATGGTTTGTTGTCAGGAACAGTTTGTATTTTAAGGTTTCACTTTATTTTGAACTATTTTGTTGAAGAGAAATGGAGCACGAAATAAAACATCATTGGTGATATCTGCTTGAAACTGCACAAATTCACTCAGTTCTCTGTGGGCACTCTCTGGTTTGTTCCTTGTGAATATTGCACTCAGCTGAAACACGCAAAGCAACTTTATCACAGAGCACTTTTGGAGAAATCCAGGAAATATGCATGTACTGAAACACTTCCCCCAATTATTTGCTCAGATTTCTTTGATACTGTGCAGGATTCATCTGTTTGCTTTCCCCACTAGGCTCACTTAGTTTGGGACTTCTATGATCAAAGGTTCTCTAAACAGGCTAGAGTGAGCTGTAGGGTTAAAATTAAGGATAGATCTAGTGTTAGGTTTACAGTAGTTTTGTTCAAATTGCTTTGATACTAGGCATAATTTATCTTTTACCCAGCCTTACTATGTTCCCCATGTATGGGCCTTCTAGGTTCACTGTTTTTTTTTTGTCAGTATTTCAGTTTTTATTTTAAGGTTTCACTTCATTTTGACCTATATGTGTAAATGGAAATTGAGCTGGAAATCAAACAGGGTTTTTTCTAGCTGCTTGAAACTTCACAAACTCAATCAGTTCTCAGAGCATCCTTGTGAAAATATACTAAAGATCAAGCATGCAAAAACAACACTATGCAAGAGCATTTTAGGAGACAACAGGAAAATATGCATGTACTAAACTGCCTCCCCCAATCATTTGGTCAGATTTCTTTGATGCTGGGCAGGATTCATCTGTAAGCTTGCTCCACTAGGTTCCTCAACTTTGAGACTTCTATGATCGAAGGTTCTCTAAACAGGTTAGGGTTAGGCTTATGGTTACAGTTAGGTCTAGTGTTAGGGTTAGAGTTTGTCTTGTTCAAATTTCTTTGATACTGGGCAAGATACATTTTTACCTAGCCTTACTATGTTCCCCGGGTTTCGGCCATCTCAGTTCAATTCTTTTCTGACAGGAACCATATGTATTTTATGGATTAACTTCATTTTGACCTACATTGATAAATGGACATGGAGCTGGAAATCAAACAAGGTTGGTTTTAACTGCTTGAAACTTCACACACTCAATCAGTTCTCTGTGGGCACTCTCTGGTTTGTTCCTTGTGAAATTAGTAATAAGCTGAAGCATGAAATACAAATTTATCTAAGAACACTTTAGGAGAAAACAGGGAAATATGCATGTACTGAAATAGCTCCCCCAATTATTTTGTCTGATATCTTTGAAACCGCCTATGATTCATCCGTAAGCTTTCCAAACTAGACTCCCCATTTTTGAAATTTCGATCATCAAAGGTTCTCTAAAAAGATTAGGTTTAGGTTTAGACTTAGAGTTAGGACTAGGTTTAGACCTAGTGTTAGGGTTACAGTTAGTTTTTTTTTTTTTTAATTTCTATGATACTGGGCAGAATTCACCTTTTTCCTCTTTTGACTATACTCCAAATGTTTGGGCCTTCTTCATAAAAGGGATTTCTCTCAGGAACAGTTTCCATTTTCATGTTTCTCTTCTTTTTGCCTTATACAGGTGAATAGAAATGAAGCTGTAAATCAAACAGGGTTTGTGCTATATGCTTGAAACTTCACACACTCAATCATTTCTCAGTGAGCATTCTCTGGTTTGTTTCCTGTGAAGTATACCTAAGCTGAAGTAGAAAGAAACAGCTTTATCTCTGAGTGCTATACAAACAAGCAAAATACACATGTACTGAAAGAGCTTCTTACTTTTTGTTTGGATTACTTTAATGCTGTACAGGATTCATCTTTGACCAATGTTAGTAGGCTTCCCAAGTATGAGCCTTCAAGGTTCACTGGTTCAGTGTCAGGAAGAGTTTGAATTTTTAGTTTTCACTACATTATGGCCTATAGGTGTGAATGGAAATGGATCTGGAAATCAAACAGGGTTGGTGCTAGCTGCATGAAACTTCGCACACTCAAACACTTCACTGTGGGCATGCTCTGGTTTGTTCCTTGTGAAAGTACCTTAAGCTGAAGCATGACAAAACAATTTTTCTAAGAGCACTTTAGAAGAAAACAGGGGAAATAGGCATGTACTGAAATACCTTCCCGAATTATTGGTCAGAATTTTTAATACTGGATAGGATTCACCTGTTACCTTGCCCTACTAGGCACCACAAGTTGGGAACTTTTATGATCAAGCTCTATAAACAGGAAAGGCTTAGTTTTATGATTAGGGTTAGGGCTAGAGTTAGAACTAATGTTCGGGTTAGAGTTAGTTTTGTTCAAATTTCTTTGCTCTCAGTCAGGATTCATCTTTTACCTAGCATTATCATATTTCCCAGGTTGGGCCTTCTCAGTTCAAGGTTTATTCTCAGAAACAGTTTGTGTTTTAAGGTTTCACTTCATCTTGACTTCTATGGATTAAGTTTAGGTTTAGGGCTATGGCTCAGTTTTGTTTTAGGGCTAGGGCTAGGGTTAGGGCTAGATTTTGAATTTGTGTTAGGGTTAGGGCTAGTGTTAGGTTGAGGTTTAGGCTTAGGGTTAGGGTTAGATTTAGAGTTAGGGTTAGATCCAGCCTTAGGGTTAGGTCTAGGGTTAGTGTTATGGTAAGGTATAGGGTTGGAACTAGGAAAATGGCCAGGACGAGAGTTAGATTTAGATTTGGGACTTAGTTTATGGTTAGGGTTAGGGTTAAAGCTAAAATAGGGTTAGGATTTTGACTAGGGTTAGTGTTAGATATAGGCCTAGGGGTAGGGATTAGTTTAGGATTTGTATTGGGGTTAGGATTAAGTTTAGGGAATGGGTGTGGTTTTAGCTAGCTTTAGGTCTAGGGTGAGGGTTAGAATTAGGATTAGGGCTAGGGTTAGTCTTTAGGTTAGGATGAAGGCTACATTTAGGACTAAGGCTTCTGTTAGGTTTAGGGCTAGAACTAGGGCTTTGGCTAATGTCAAGTCTAGGGTTATAATTAAAGACAGTTTTAGTGTTAGGTTATGGTTAAGTCTAGTGTCAGAGCTATGTTTACCATAAGGATCAGGTTTAGAGTTTGGGGTATTATTAGGGTTATGGTCAGGGTTAGCATTTGGTTTAGGTCAAAGTTTAGGTTTAGGGCTTGAATTATTGTTAGGTTTAGGCTTAGGGTTAGGGTAATGGATAGGGTTAGGTTTAGATTTCATTTAAGGTTTCGGGTAATGGATGGGTTAGGTGTAGCAATAGGGTTAAGGTTAGCATTAGGTTAGGGTTATTTTTAGTATAATGGATAGATTTAGAGCTAGGGTTAGGGTTAGATTATGGTTTGGATTAAGTCTAAAATTAGAGTTAGGTTTAGGGCTAGGACTAGGGTTTGGTTTATGGTAAGTGTTAGGTTTAGGGCTAGGGTTATGGTTAGGATAGGGTTAAGGTTAGTGTTTGAGCTAGGGTTAGTTCTAGTGCAAGGGTTATGTTTACATTTAGGTCTAGGGATATGTTTATGGTTAGGATTTGGTTTAGGGTTCGGGTTATAGCTAGAGTTTTCATTACAGTTAAGTTTGGGTTTAGGGTAATGGATAATTTTAGATTTGTGTTTAGGGTGAGGGTTAGGTTATGCATTCAGGCTAGTCTTATGATTAAGTTTAGTGTAAGGCTTAATGTTTCAGCTAGGGTTAGGGCTATGGTGAGGTTTAGGTTTATGGTTAGGTGTTGGGATACATTTATGGTTAGGGTTAGTTTTAGTGTTAAAAACTAACCCTAATCCTAATGAAACCCTAGCCCTAAACCCAACCATAACCCTAAGCATAACCATAACCCAGACCTAACACTAAAACTAACACTCCCCTTCACCATAACCATAGCTTAATCCCTAACCCTTACCCTAACCCTAACACTAGCCTGGCCCTAACCACAATGCTAACTCTAGCCCTATCCATAACACTAAACCTAGCCCTTATTCTAGCCCTAATTTAGCCCTATTCCTAACCCTAACCCTAACCCTAGAATTAAGACAAACTATAATTCTCACACAATACCTATCCCTACTTCTAACCCTTTCCCTTACCGTAACCCTATCCCAAACTCTAACACTAGTCATAACCCTTGCACTATCCTAAGCCCTAGCACTAACTCTAGATTGAAACCTATCTCTAAAACTAACCCTAACCAGATGCCTCAGCCTAACCCTGATACTAGCTCTAACTAAGCTCTACTTTGAAACATGACCTGACCCTAAACATAACCATGACCCTGAATCATGCTAACCCTAGGCATAACGATCACCCTATTGTTAACACTAACCCTATCCATTACTCTAAACCTAACTGGAAACATAAAGCTAATTGTATCCATTACCCTGACCCTAACCCAAACCCACCGCTAATTCAAGCACTAAGATAAATCTTAACCTAAACCAAACTCTACCTGGACCCTGATTATAATAATACACCTGCTCTTAACTTGACCCTTACCCTACACAAAAACCTTACAATAGACATAGTCATAAGCTAACACTAAAACAAATACTATCCATAAACCTAGACCTGACATTAGCCCTAGGTATAATCCTAACACAAGCCCTACCCTAACACAAGCCCTCATCCTAGCCCTAAACTTAGTCTTAATTCTAACACAAACCATAACCTTAGTCCTAACCCTAATTCTAACCGTTGCCCTAGACCTAAACCTAGCCATAACCCTATCCCTTCCCCTAAACCTAATCCTAACCCTAACACTAACTCTAACCCTAACCATAGGCCTAACTCTAACACTAACTCAAGCACTAATACTAGCCCTAATTTAGCCCTAACACTAAACCTAACCCTAACCCTAGCCCAAAGAATAACGTTAACTCTCAACATAGCCCTCTTTCTAGTTCTAACCCTATCTGTTACCATAACCATAACACTACCCCTAAACATAATACAAAACTAGTCCTAATATAAGCCCTAACAGAAGCATTAACCATAAAACTAACCCTAATCCTGGTCCTAACCCTAGCTCTAACCCAATTCCTTACCCTAAGCCAAACCATCACCATAATGCTAACTGTATTCTTTTTTTTTACATGCTACCAATAAGAAACCCATCTTTTTTTTTTAATTTTTATTGTTGGTTGTTCAAAACATTACATAGTTCTTGATATATCGTATTTCACACTTTGATTCAAGTGGGTTATGAACTCCCATTTTTACCCCGTATACAGATTGTAGAATCACATCGGTTACACATCCACTGATTTACATATTGCCATACTAGTGTCTATTGTATTCTGCTGCCTTTCCTATCCTCTGCTATCCCCCATCCCCTCCCCTCCCCTCCCCTCTTCTGTCTCTACTCCATCTACTGTAATTCATAAGAAACCCATCTTAAATATAAAGATTAAGTCTTTATATTTAAAGATTAATATAAATATTTTATTTTATTTTTTTATTTTTTATTTTTTATTTTTTTTGGGTCAGTCTCAGCAATTTATTTATTTATTTATTTATTTTTTAAATTTTTTTTATTGTGGGTTGTTCAAAACATTACAAATTTCTTGACATATCATATTCCACACTTTGATTCAAGTGGGTTATGAATTCCCACCTTCACCCCATACACAGATTGCAGAATCACATCAGTTACACATCCATTGATTTACAAATTGCCATGCTAGTGTCTGTTGTGCTCCGCTGCCTTTCCCATCCTCCACCCTCCCCCCGCCCCACCTCTCCCCTCCCCTCCGATCCTCTCTCTCTACCCCCTCCACTGTATAACCCTGAGGGTCTCCTTCCATTACCGTGCAATTTCCCTTCTCTCTCCCTTTCCCTCCCACCTCTCATCCCTGTTAAATGTTAATCTTCTTCTCCTGCTCTTCGTCCCTACTCTGTTCTTAGTTACTTTCCTTATATCAAAGAAGACATTTGGCATTTGTTTTTTAGTGATTGGCTAGCTTCACTTAGCATAATCTGCTCTAATGCCATCGATTTCCCTGTAAATTCTATGATTTTGTCATTTTTTAATGCAGAGTAATACTCCATTGTGTATAAATGCCACATTTTTTATCCATTCATCTATTGAAGGGCATCTAGGTTGGTTCCACAGTCTTGCTATTGTGAACTGTGCTGCTATGAACATCGATGTAGCAGTGTCCCTGTAGCATGCTCTTTTTAGGCCTTTAGGGAATAGACCAAGAAGGGGAATACCTGGGTCAAATGGTGGCTCCATGCCCAGCTTTCCAAGAAATCTCCATACTGCTTTCCAAATTGGCTGCACCAATCTGCAGTCCCACCAGCAATGTACAAGTGTACCCTTTTCCCCACATCCTCGCCAGCACTTGTTGTTGTTTGACTTCATAATGGCTGCCAATCTTACTGGAGTGGGATGGTATCTTAGGGTGGTTTTGATTTGCATTTCTCTGACAGCTAGAGATGTTGAGCATTTTTTCATGTACTTGTTGATTGACTGTATGTCCTCCTCTGAGAAGTGTCTGTTCAGGTCCTTGGCCCATTTGTTGATTGGGTTGTTTGTTCTCTTACTGTCTAATTTTTTGAGTTCTTTGTATACTCTGGATATTAGGGCTCTATCTGAAGTGTGAGGAGTGAAGATTTGTTCCCAGGGTGTAGGCTCCCTATTTACCTCTCTTATTGTTTCTTTTGCTGAGAAAAAACTTTTTAGTTTGAGTAAGTCCCATTTGTTGATTCTAGTTATTAACTTTTGTGCTATGGGTGTCCTATTGAGGAACTTGGAGCCCGACCCCACCGACTGTAGTTCGTAGCCAACTTTTTCTTCTATCAGACGGCGCATCTCTGATTTGATATCAAGCTCCTTGATCCATTTTGAATTCACTTTTGTGCATGGTGAGAGAAAGGGATTCAGTTTCATTTTGTTGCATATGGATTTCCAGTTTTCCCAGCACCATTTGTTGAAGATGCTATCCTTCCTCCATTGCATGCTTTTAGCCCCTTATCAAATATAAGATAGTTGTAGTTTTGTGGATTGGTTTCTGTGTCCTCTATTCTGTACCATTGGTCCACCCGCCTGTTTTGGTACCAGTACCATGCTGTTTTTGTTACTATTGCTCTGTAGTATAGTTTGAAGTCTGGTATCACTATACCGCCTGATTCACACTTCTTGCTTAGCATTGTTTTTGCTATTCTGGTTCTTTTATTTTTCCATACGAATTTCATGATTGCTTTCTCTATTTCTCCAAGAAATGCCGTTGGGATTTTGATTGGCATTGCATTAAACCTATAGAGAACTTTTGGTAATATCGCCATTTTGATGATGTTAGTTCTGCCTATCCATGAACAGGGTATATTTTTCCATCTTCTAAGATCTTCTTCTATTTCTCTCTTTAGGATTCTGTAGTTTTCATTGTATAAATCTTTCACCTCTTTTGTTAGGTTGATTCCAAAGTATTTTATTTTTTTTGAAGATATTGTGAATGGAGTGGTTGTCCTCATTTCCATTTCAGAGGATTTGTCGCTGATATACAGGAATGCCTTTGATTTATGCGTGTTGATTTTATATCCTGCCACTTTGCTGAATTCATTTATTAGCTCTAATAGTTTCTATGTAGAGCCTTTTGGGTCTGCTAGGTATAGAATCATATCATCTGCAAATAGTGATAATTTAAGTTCTTCTTTTCCTATTTTTATGCCTTTAATTTCTTTCTTCTGTCTAATTGCTCTGGCCAGTATTTCGAGAACTATGTTGAACAGAAGTGGTGAAAGAGGGCATCCCTGTCTTGTTCCAGTTTTTAGAGGGAATGTCTTCAGTTTTTTTCCATTCAGAATGATGCTAGCCTGTGGCTTAGCATAGATTGCTTTTACAATATTGAGGTATGTTCCTGTTATCCCTAGTTTTTCTAGAGTTTTGAACATAAAGGGATGCTGTACTTTGTCGAATGCTTTTTCCGCATCTATTGAGATGATCATATGGTTCTTATTTTTAAGTCTATTGATGTGGTGAATAACATTTATTGATTTCCGTATATTGAACCAGCCTTGCATCCCAGGGATGAATCCTACTTGATCATGGTGTACAATTTTTTTGATATGTTTTTGTATCCGATTCGCCAGAATTTTATTGAGGATTTTTGCATCTAGGTTCATTAGAGATATTGGTCTGTAGTTTTCTTTCTTTGAAGTGTCTTTGTCTGGTTTAGGTATCAGGGTGATGTTGGCCTCATAGAATGAATTTGGAAGTTCTCCCTCTTTTTCTATCTCCTGAAGTAGCTTGAAAAATATTGGTATTAGTTCCTCTTTAAAGGTTTTGTAAAATTCTGCTGTATACCCATCCGGAGCTGGGCTTTTCTTAGTTGGTAGTCTTTTTATGGTTTCTTCTATTTCCTCAATTGATATTGGTCTGTTTAGGTTTTCTATATCCTCCTGACTCAATCTGGGCAGATCATATGACTTAAGAAATTTATCTATGCCTTCACTATCTTCTAATTTATTGGAGTATAAGGATTCAAAATAATTTTTGATTATCTTCTGTATTTCTGAAGTGTCTGTTGTGATATTGCCTTTTTCATCCCGTATGCTAGTAATTTGAGTTCTCTCTCTTCTTCTCTTCGCTAGCATCGCTAAGGGTCTGTGGATTTTGTTTATTTTTTCAAAGAACCAACTTTTAGTTTTGTCAAATTTTTCAATTGTTTCTTTTGTTTCGATTTCATTAATTTCAGCTCTGATTTTAATTATTTCTTGCCTTCTACTTCTTTTGCTGTTGTTTTGCTCTTCTTTTTCAAGGATTTTGAGATGAAGTATGAGATAATTTATTTGTTGGTTTTTTCTTTTTTTAAGGAATGAACTCCAAGCAATGAATTTTCCCCTTAGAACTGCTTTCAATGTGTCCCATAGATTCCGATATGTTGTGTCTGTGTTTTCGTTTATCTCTAAGAATTTTTTAATTTCCTCCTTGATGTCTTCTATAACACATTGATCATTCAGTAACCTATTGTTCATTCTCCAATTGATGTATGCTTTTTCCTTCCTTCTTTTATCGTTGATTTTGAGTTTCATTCCATTATGATCAGATAAGATGCATGGTATTATCTCTACTCCTTTATATTGTCTAAGAGTTGCCCTGTGACATAATATATGATCTATTTTTGAGAAGGATCCATGTGCTGCTGAGAAAAAAGTGTAACTGCTTGATGTTGGGTGGTATACTCTATATATGTCAATTAGGTCTAGGTTATTAATAATGTTATTGAGTTCTATAGTTTCCTTATTCACCTTTTGTTTGGAAGATCTGTCCAGTGGCGAGAGAGGTGTGTTGAAGTCTCCCATGATTATGGTGTGGTCGTCTATTAGACTCTTGAACTTGAGAAGAGTTTTTTTGACGAACATAGCTGCACCATTGTTTGGGGCATAAATATTTATGATTGTTACGTCTTGTTGGTGTATGGTTCCCTTAAGCAATATGTAGTGTCCCTCTTTATCTCTTTTGATTAACTTTGGCTTGAAATCTATTTTATTTGATATGAGTATGGACACGCCTGCTTGTTTCCGAAGTCCATATGAGTGATATGATTTTTCCCAACCTTTCACCTTCAGCTTATGTATGTCTTTTCCTATCAAATGCGTATCCTGTAGGCAGCATATTGTTGGGTCTTGTTTTGTGATCCATTCTACTAGCCTGTGTCTCTTAATTGGTGAGTTTAAGCCATTAACATTTAGGGTTATTATTGAGATATGGGTTGTTCTTCCATCCATATTTGTTTATTTGTGTTACTAAACATTGTTTGTTTTCCTCTTTGATTATCCCCCCCCCTTTACTGTCCTACCTCCCACTGTTGGTTTTCATTGTTATTTTCCATTTCCTCTTCCTGTAATGCTTTGGCGAGGATGTTTCGAAGAGATGGTTTTCTAGCTGCGAATTCTTTAAACTTTTGTTTATCGTGGAATGTTTTAATTTCATCCTCCATCCTGAAGCTTAATTTCGCTGGATACACAATTCTTGGTTGGAACCCATTTTCTTTCAGTGTTTGAAATATGTTATTCCAGGATCTTCTAGCTTTCAGAGTCTGTGTTGAAAGATCAGCTGTTATCCTGATTGGCTTACCCCTAAATGTAATCTGCTTCCTTTCTCTTGTAGCTTTTAAAATTCTCTCCTTATTCTGTATGTTGGGCATCTTCATTATAATGTGTCTAGGTGTGGATCTCTTATGATTTTGCACATTCAGCGTCCTGTAGGCTTCTAGGATTTGGGATTCTGTCTCATTCTTCAAGTCTGGGAAGTTTTCTCGTATTATTTCATTGAATAGACTGCTCATTCCTTTGGTTTGGAGCTCTGTACCTTCCTGTATCCCAATGACTCTTAAGTTTGGTCTCTTAATGTTATCCCATATTTCTTGGATGTTCTGCCCATGGTTTCTTAACAGTCTTGCTGAGCTGTCTATGTTCTTTTCCAGTTGAAATACTTTGTCTTCATTGTCTGATGTTCTATCTTCTAAGTGTTCTACTCTGCTGGTAGTATTCTCCATTGAGTTTTCAAGTTGATTTATTGCTTCCTGCATTTCTAGGATTTCTGATTGCTTGTTTTTTATAACCTCTATCTCCCTGTATAGTTGATCCTTTGCTTCCTGGATTTGTTTGCGTAATTCATTGTCGAAGTGATCTTTCATTGTCTGATTTTGCTGTTTAATGTCTTCCTTGATACTCCAGATCATCTGAAGCATATATATCCTGAATTCTTTATCTGACATTCCATCTGCTGCAGCTGTTACCTCTTCTAAAGTTGCGTTGACCTGCATTGCTTGTGGTCCTTTCTTTCCTTGTCTTTTCATACTGCTTGCGTATCTTTCCTGCAGGTGCGGGCGGCAGCTCTGCTCTCTCCTTATTCCAATTTGGGTGTCATGGCTACCATGCCCGCAGGTCACTGGGCCTGTTCTGGGAGCTGGCGGCGGCTCTGTTCTGCCCCTACTCCAATTGGGGTGACGAGTGTACCACGCCGGCAGGCCACTGGGCCTGATCCGCCAATCGGTTGCAGGTTTGCCTACCCTGCAGGCGCGGGTGGCAGCTCTACTCTGCCCCTACTCCAAATGGGGTGACGTGTGTGTCGTACCGGCAGGCCACTCGGCCTGTCCCGCTGGTCGGTCGCAGATCTGCCCACCTTTCAGGCACGGGTGGAGGCTCTGCTCTGCCCCTACTCCAATTGGGGTGTCGTGACTACCCCACCTGCAGGACACTGGGCCTGTTCCTGGCAAGGGAGGCGACTCTGCTCTGTCACTACTCCAATTAGGGTGGTGTTTATACCACGCTGGCAGGCTCCTGGGCCTGATCCGCCGGTCTATTGTAGGTCTGCCTACCTTGAAGGCGCGGGCGGCGGATCTGCCCTGCCCCTCCTACCATGCCTGCGGACCCCTGGGCCTGATCTGCAGGTTGATCACTGGTCTGCTCACCCTGCGGGCATGGTTGGCGGTTCTGCTCCACCCCCACTCCAATTGGGGTCACGTGACCACCACACAGGCAGGGCCTGATCCGGGCGTGGGAGAAGGATCTGCTCTGCCCCTACTCCAGTTGGGGTGACGTGTGTACCACACTGGCAGGTCACTGGGCCTCACCCGCCAGGCTGTCACAGGTCTGTTTACCTTGCAAGCGCGAAGGGCGGCTCTGCCCTGCCCCTCCTACCACGCCCATGTACTACTGGGTCGTGGGTCTGCCCACCTGGTGGGTGTGGGTGGCGGCTCCGCTCCGCCCCCTCTCCAATTGGGGTCACGCGGTCACCACACTGGCGAGCCGCTGGGCCTGCTCCGGGGGCTGGCGGTGGCCCGGCTCCTCCCCTCTGGCTCGAGGACAAATTGAGGAGACTCGGGTGACTGAGCCTCACCCCCTTACCAGGAGACCAACTGCTTATGTCACCGCTGGTATTGATGAAGATCTCTCCTCCACCGCTTTCTGCTGACATCAGATCTCTGCCATGTTGGTATCCTATGCAAATGGCAGCATTTCGTTCCCCTTGCCGGGCAACCCAAGCAACGGGTGAGTCCTGACCAGCCCTCAGCAGGACCTGGACCGAGACGCAGTTTCTGCGGGCTCCTAGCCCCGGTCCAGGGAATTTCTGGGAGCTGGACCTCGGCCGCTCCGTGCTCGGTGTAAGCTCCTATAAGTGTAAGCTCCAAGAAGCAGTCCCCGCGGGCTCAGTTCCGGGAGCAGGAATTCGGCTGCTTAGTACTTGGTGTTTGCTCTGATAGTAGCAGGGTCCAAGAAGCAGCCTCCGCAGGCTCTGCAGCCCTGAGCCAGAGCAGTTCCTGGATGGTTCCGGGAGCTGGAACTCGGCCGCTCCATGCTCGGTGTAAGCTCCTATAAGTGTAAGCTCCAAGAAGCAGTCCCCGCGGGCTCAGTTGTGGGAGCCGGAATTCCGCTGCTTAGTGCTTGGTGTATGCTCTGATAGTAGCAGGGTCCAAGAAGCAGCCTCCACAGGCTCCGCAGCCCTGAGCCAGGGCAGTTCCGGGACGGTTCCGGGAGCCGGAACTCGGCTGCCCCGCGCTCGGTGTTCACTCCGATAAGATCAGATTCTAAGAAGCACCCAGGCGCTGAACCCTAGTAATCTGTCTGCAAGCCGCAGGTGAATTGCAGCCTGAAATTAGCTGTTCTATGGCTGAATGTGCTGCGGTCAGTCGAAAACAGGTATGGTGACGTCAGTTTACCAACATGGTGGCTGCTGGCCTCCTCTGTGGTCTGACCGGTGTGGAGAACCGAGATGGACCGCTTCCTTCCCCCGTCTCGAACCCAGAATTCAGCCCTGAGTGCGGTGCTTGCGCGGCTGGCAGAAACTGCAGCACTGTAACCCTGCTAACTATCTGTATTCTTAGCACTAATCCTTAGCCTAACCAAAACACTAACTCTATAAATAGTCCTAACCCTAGACTTCATTCTAGATCAAACCATAACCCAAACCCTAACCCTATCCCTGACCATTATTCTGACCCTAACACTAATCTGAAGTGTAAATCTAAATCTAATCCTAAAGTGAACCCTAACTCTAGCCCTACTGGTAACCTTATACCTATACCTAACCATAATACTAGCCCTAGAACTAAACCTAATCCTGATTCTAGCCATAACTATAGCTCTAGACCTAAACACGAACTAGACCTAGCCTTAACAATAACCATTAACCTAACCCTAACTCTAACCCTACCTCTAGACTGGAACATAGTCCTAATTCTGGCTTTAACACTAACCATTACCACACCCGAAAACTGTCACTGACACTAACACTAAAACTATCTCTAAACGGCACCCTAACCCTAAAAATAACCATAAAACTACACCTAGCCCTAGCATTAACCATAAAATTAGTCCTAACAATTAAACTAGTTCTTACAATAGCCATATCCATAACCTATTGCAAAACCTGGCCCTAATCCAAGCCCTACCTTAGCTTTAACCCTAAAGATAACCCTAACAATAACCCTAGCCCTAACCAAAACACTAAGCCTAACCCTAGACCTAATCCTAACCATAAGCCTAGCCCTAACACCAGCTCTAACCCTACTCATTACCCTAAGATAACTATAATTCTTATGCTAACCCTAGGTGGAACCCTAATTCTAGCAGTAGCCTTACCCCTATCCATTGATCTACACCTAACCTGAACACTAAACCTAAGTGTGTCATAACCCAATTCATAAACTTAAGACTAATTTGAGCCCTAACCCTTATTCTTAGCCCTAGAACTAACCCTAGATCAAATCTTAACTCTAAATCTAACCTTAACTCGATGCCTAAGCCTAATCCTATAAATAGTCCTAACCCTAGCCCTAACAACCCTAGCTGTAATTTAGCCCTATCCCAAAATCTAACCCTAACCCTAGCCCTAAGACTAATTCTAACTCTCACACTATCCCTATAACTCGTTCTACTCCTGTCTCTTACCATAACCCTAATCAAAGCCCTATTCCTAGTGCTAAACCTTGCTATATTCTTATCTATAGCACTAACCTTAGGCAAAACATAACCTAAATCGAGCTCTTACCTGAAGCCTAAGAGTAGCTCAAACCATAACACTTATCCTAAAACGAGCACTAACCATAGACCTAGTCCTAAAACAAAACAGAGCCATAGCTCTAGCCCTAATCATTAACCTAAACCAAACCCTAACTTTACACATAGACCTAACCCTAGCCAAAATTGAGTTGGAAGCCGAACCCTAAAACTAACCATGAACCTGACACTGACCCTAACACTTCTAGCTCTAAACATCACCTTTACCCTAAACCTAACCCTAACACTAAACCTAGCACTAACACCCTAAAACTAGCCCTAATTTCAAACCTAGTACTTACATTAGCTGTAACCCTAACCCTAGCCCTAACATAACCCAAAACCAAGCTCTAATCAGAGCCCTAACCCTAGCTTTAAACCTAATGTAACCCTAACACTAGCCCTAAT
The DNA here is from genome assembly GCF_021218885.2 of Marmota monax. Lineage (NCBI taxonomy): Eukaryota > Metazoa > Chordata > Mammalia > Rodentia > Sciuridae > Marmota > Marmota monax. The sequence continues at coordinate 82,270 of NW_026693512.1, forward strand.
TGTAAACATAACTCTAGCCTTCAACTGATCTCTAACTCTATCCATTACCATAACCATAACAATAAACATAATGATAACCCTAGGCATAAACCTAACCCTATCCGGAATCCTAACCCTACCATTACCCTAAACTTAACCTGAATCCTAAACCTAAACCTATCATTACCCTAACCCTAATCCTAAAACTACTTCAAGGCAAAACTTGAAACCTTAACCTATTCCAAACCGTAAAGTAAGTGTTGACTTTAATAATACCCCTAGCTCTAAACGTGACGATAATCCAACACCTAACCTTTAGCCTAGAAATAGCCATGAACCTAATCCTAAAACTATCTTTAACCATAATTCTGGAGCTGAAATTAGGCCTACCCTTAATTCTAGCCCTAACCATAAAAAAAAACACCTAGCCCTCATCCTAGCCCTAAACCTAGCCTTAATCATAACCCTAACTCTAGCCCTACACCTAACTCTAATTCTAACCCTCACCCTACCTCTAAACCTAGATATAATGTCATCCCTCACTCTAAATTTAAACCTAAATGTAACCCTAACACTAGGATTAAGCTAAACACAAAACCTATCCCTAATCCTAGCCCTAATTTAGCTCTATCTCTAACCCTATCCTAACCCTAACCCTAAGACTAACTCTAACTCTTGCCCTATCCCTATCCCTAGTTATATCCCTATCCACTACCGTAAACCTAACACTAGCCATAACACTTGCCCTAAAGTTTGTCCCAGCCCTAACCCTAACTCTAAATCTAACCTTAAAACTAAGCCTAAGCCTAACACTAACACTAGCCCTAACCCTAATGATAATCGTAAAAGTAGCCCTAATCCTAATCCTAGCAGTGAACCAAAAGTGAATGATAGCCCTAACCCTAAACCTTAACTTAAACCAAACACTAACACTACAACTAGACCTAAATCTAGCCCTACTTGGAGTCCTGAGCCTCACCTTAAAAATAATCCTGACACTGACTCATATTCTAATACTCACCTAGCTCTAAACACGGCCCTAAACTCAAACGGAACATTAACATTAATAGCTTTAATGCGAGTCTTAATGTTAACTTTAAAACTAACCCTGAGGCTGACTCCTATCCCAATAAGAACCATAGCTATAAATATTACCCTAACCTTAGAAGTAACCCTAGCACTCAACCTACCCCTAACCCTAACCCTAAAACTTACCCTAGTGATAACCCTAGTAATTACATTAGACATTGCCCTAATCCTAGCCCTAACCCTAACACAAAACTAGTCCTAAACTGAACCCTAAACCTAGCTTTAACTCTAACTCTAACCCTAACCATAGCCTTAACCCTAGATTTAAATCAATTCTTTACCCTAAGTGAAACCCTAAACCTAAGAGTAAATCTAGATCTATCCCTAGTCCTTAGACTAACCAAAACCCTAACCCTATTAAGAGTCCTAAGCCTAGCCTTCATTTTAGCTCTAACACTATCCTAAACTCTAAACCTAACCCTGACCCTTATTCTCACCTTAACACTAAACCTAGGTCTAACCCTAACCCCAAATCTAACCCAAAATTTACCATAATCCTATACCTAGAACTAACTCTGAACCTCACTCTCAGCCTAGCCCTAATAATAGCTAAGAACCCAACCCTTATGCTAAACATAACCCTAAACCTAATCCTAGTTCTAACCCTCACCTTAACCCTAACACAATACCTAATCCTAACCATAATGCTAGCCCTAACCTTAACTCTAACTGTATCCATTACCCTAAAAATAACCCTTACCATAATGCTAACCCTAGGCTTAACCCTAACCCTATCATTTTCCCCAAACCTATCAATTACCCTAAATCTAACCTGAACCCTAAACCTAACCCAATCATTACACTAACCCTAACCCTAATGCTAATTTGAGCCCTAATCTAACCTCAAACATAAACCAAACCCTAACACTTAGCCGTGACCCTAATAATTCCCCTAGCTCTAAACATGACTCTTACCCTACCTAACCCTTACACAAGACCCAGCCTTAAACCTAACTCTAAAACTATTAATAAACTTAACCCTAGACCTGATATTAACCCTAGCCTAAATCCTAGACCTAAACCTAACACAAACCCTAGCCCTTATCCTTGCCGTAAACATAGCCTTAATTTTATCCCTAACCCAAACCTCAGGCCTAACCCTAACACTTACCCTAGCCCTAATCATAGCACTAATTTAGCCCTATACCTAACCCTAACCCTAACTCTAGCCCAAAGACTAACTCTAACTCTCACCCTAACTCTAACTCTCACCATATCTCTAACCCTAATTCTAACTCTGTCTCTTACTACAACCCTAATCCTAGCCCTAACCCTTGGTGTAGCCCTAGCCTTATTCATAGCCCTGACCATAACCCTAGATATCACCCTAACTCTAAATCTAACCCTAATTCTAATCCTAAACCTAAACCTAACACTAGCCCTAATGTTAACCCTCATCCTAAAATTAGCCGTAACCCTAGATCTAGCCCTCAAACAAAAGCGAGTCATAGCCATAACCCTAAACGTTAAAGTAATCCAAACCCTAACCCTACACCTATCCCTAACCATATCCCTAATTCTAGTCCTAACCCTAACCTGAAAACTAACCCTGACCCTGACTCTGACCATAACACTAACCCGAGGTCTAAACTTCACCTAACCCTAATCCTAAACCTAACACCAAACCTAGCATTAAAACACTAAAAATAGCCATAATTATAACCCTAGGATTTACATTAGCTGTAACCCTAAACCTAGCAATAACTTAACTCAAAACCTAGCCTTAATCATTACCCTAGCCCTAGCCCTAAACTGATGTCTAACTCTATCTATTACCATAACCATAACCCTAAACCTAATGCTATTTTGAGCAGTAACTTTAAATCTTAACCTATCCCAAACCCTAACCCAAAAGTTGACCCAAATAATACCCCTAGCTCTAAACCTGATGCTAACCTTAAGCCTAACCCTTACACTAGACGTATCCATAATCCTAACCCTAAAACTATCTTTAACCATAATTTTCAATCTGAAATTAGCCCTAGCACAAATCCTAGCCCTAACCCACCCCCCCAAAAAAAAAAATCCTAGCCATCATCGTAGTCCTAAAACTGGCCTTAATCATAACCCTAACTCTAACCACAGCCCTAACCTTAATTCTAACAATCACCCTACCTCAAAACCTAGCTATAAAGCCATCCCTTACCACAAATTTTGCCGTAACTCTAAACCTAAATACTAAACTCCAACTCTAAACTCTAACCCTAAACCTAACCCTTACCCTAACCCTTGGCTTAAGGTAAACACTAAAGCTAGCCCTAATACTAGCCCTAATTTAGCCCTGTCTCTAACCCTATTCCTAACCCTAGCCCTAAGATTAACTCTTGCCCTAACCCTATGCCTAGTTCTAACACTATCCCTTACCATAATCCTAAACCTAGCCATTACCCTTGCCCCATCCTTAGTTCTAGGCCTAACACTAGATCTATCCCTAATTCCATATTTAACCCTAAACCTAAGCCTAAGCCTAACACTAACAATTGCCCTAACTCTAACCCTAGGACTAAAACAAAACCGAGCATTAGTTCTAATCCTAAATATTAACTTAAACCAAACCCTAACACTACAACTAGACCTAACCCTTGCCCTAATTCTAGTCCTAACCTTAACCTTAAAACCAACCCTAACACTGACTCATATCCTAATTCTCACCCTAGCTCTAAACATCACCCTCATGTTAAACTGAAACCTAACAGTAAACCTATCCCTAATTTGAGTCCTAACTCTAACCCTAAAACTAAGCCTAACCCTAACCCCTATCCTAACACGAACCCTAGCTATATATATCACTCTAATCTTAAATCTAACCCTAATACTAAACCTAACCCATACCCTAACACTAAAACTAAACCTAATGGTAAACCTAGTTCTTACATTAGCCATTTCCCTAACCATTACCCTAAACCTAACACAAAACATAGGCCTAATCCGAACCCTAAACCTAGATATAACCCTAAATCTAACCATAACCATAGTCATAACCCTAGCTCTAAACCAATCCCTTACCCTAAGCAGAACCCTAAACTTACGGGTAACCCTAGACCTCTCCTTAATCCTTAGGCTTACCCTATTAATAATAACCCAATTAATAGTCCTTACCCTTGACCTCATTTTAGATCTAACCCTAGCCAATACCCTAACACTAATGCTAATGCTTCTACTGACACTACCACTAATCCTAGGTCTAATTCTAATCTTAACCCTAACCCAAAACCTACCTTAATCCTATCCCTAGACCTAATCCTGAACCTAACTCTCAGCATAACACTAACCATAGCTCAGAAACCAACACTTACACTAAACAAAACCTTAACCTAATCTTTGTTCTAACCCTCACCCTAACCCGAAATCAAGACCTAATCCTAACCATAATCCTAGCCCTAACCTTAAGTCTAACTGTATCATTACCCTAAACATAACCCACACCGTATTGATAACCCTAGGCCTAACCCTACACATAATACTATCCCCAAACTTATCAATTTGTCTAAACCAACCCTGAATCCTAGACCAAATCCAATCATTGCACTAACCCTAACTCTAATGCTAATTCTAGCCCTAAACCTAAACTCAAACCTAAACCAAACCCTAACTCTGACATTTACCCTAATAATTCCCCCAGCTCTAAACCTCACTCTTACCTTATACCTAACCCTTACACTAGACCTAGCCATAAAACTAACCCTAAAAGTATTCCTAAGCATAAACCTAGACCTGATATTAGCCCTAGCCATGATACTAGCCCTAACCCTAACATAAACCTAGCCCTTATCCTAGCCCGAAACATAGACTTAATTATAACCCTAACCATAACCCTAGGCCTAACCCTAACAATAACCCTAGCTCTAATCTTAGACCTAATTTAGCCCTATCCCTAACATTAACCCTAACCCTAGCCCAAAGACTAACTCTAACTCTCACCTTAGTCCTAAAGATAGTTCTAACCCTATACTTTATGGAACCCTAATCCTATCCCAAAGCCTAGGTCTAACATAGCCCTATTTATTGCCCTAGAAGCAACCCTAGATCTAACCCTAACTCTAAATCTAACCCTAAACCTTAGCCTAAACCTAAACCTAACACTAGCCCAAAACCTAAGGCTAATCCTAAAACTAATCCTAACCCTTAATATAAACTAAGCCCTAACCCTACACTTAGCCATAACTCTAGCCCTAATTTGAGTTTTAAGCCAAACGCTAAAACTAACCCTGACCCTGACTCTAACATTAACACTACTCCTAGCTCTAAATATCACCCTAAACCTATACCTAAAACTAACAATAGACCTAGCCCAAACCCTAACCCTAAAATTAGCCCTAATCTCAACCTTGTTACTTACATTAGCCATAACCCAAAACCTAGCCTTAACTTAAACAAAACTTAGCATTATTCTGAGCCCTATTCCTAGATTTACATCTAACCCTAACCCTAACATTAATCGTAACTATAACCATAGCCATAAACCTAGATTTATCCCTAACCCTAACCCTAAGCCTAACCCTATCAGTAATCATAACAATAACCCTAGCCATACCCTTATCTCTAACCCTATCCATTACCCTAAACATAAACCTAACCCTAATGCTAAACCTGGGCCTAAACCTAACTGTATACCTAATCCTAACCCTATGCATTACACTAAACCTAACCTGAAACCTAAACCTAACACTATCTTTACCCTAATCCTAACTCTAATGCTAACTCGAGCCCTAACATTAAACCTTAACCTATCCAAAACACTAATCGTGACACTGACCCTAATAGTATACTTAGCTCTAAACCTGACCCTAACCCTAAACCTAACATTTACATTAGATATAGCCATAAACCTAACCCTAAAACTATTTTTAACCATAATACTAGACCTGAAATTAGCCCTAGCTGTAATCCTAGCCCTAAACCTAGGCTTAATCCTAACCCAAACCATAACCCGAGCCCTAACCCTAATTCTATTCCTCACCCTACCTAAACTTACCTATAACCTCATCCTGTACCCCAAAACTAACCATAAGCCTAAACCTAACCCTAACCCTCATCCTAAACCTAGGCCTAACACAAAGCCTAGTGTTAATCCTAGCCTTTATTTAATCCTATCCTAACCCTAAACCTAGCCATAAGACTAACTCTAATTCTTGCCCTAGCCCTAGCCCTAGTTCTATCCTTAGCCTTAATCCTAACACTAGATCTAAGCTTAAGTCTAAATCTAAACCTAACTTTAAATTTATCTCTAACAATAATCCTAAATTAAACTCTAAAACTACCCCTAACCATAATGCTAATCCTAAAACTTGCTCTATCCCTAGCACTAGCCATAAACCAAAACCAAACCATAGCCCTAATCCTAAACCTTAACCTAAATCAAACCCTAACCCTTAACCTAAATCAAACCCTGACCCTACAAAGAACCCTAAAACTAGCTCTAAAACTAACCCTGACCCTGACACTGACCCTAACACTAATCCTAGTTATAAACATCACCCTAACCTTAACTTAACCCTAACACTGTATCTAGCCTTAACTTAACCCTAAACCTAGCCTTAATCATAACCTTAGTTCATACATTACTCATAGTCCTAACCATAGCCCTAACCCTAACACAAATTTTACCCCTAATCCGAGCAATAACCCTAATACTAGCCCTAACCATAACCCTAAACCTAGCCCTAAACCTAACTCTAAAACTATTTCTTACACTAAGCCAAACCCTAACACAAATGCTAACCCTAGTCCTAATAATAATCCTTAGCCTAACTTAAACTCTAAGCGTAATACTAGTCTTAACCCTAGCACCCATTCTACTTCTAAACCTAACCCTGACCCTCATCAGACTCTAACAGTAACCCTAAGTCTAAACATGACCCTAACCCTAAACCAAACCCTAAAACTAGCCCTACGGGTAACCCTATACCTATACCTTAGCCTAACACTAGACCCAGACCAAAAGCTAATCCTAAATATAGCTATAACTCTTACTCTAGACCTAAACAAAAACCTAGCACTAGCCCTAACAATAACTCTTAATCTAAACTGAACACTTACCCTACCCCTAGACATAAACCTAGTCCTAATTCTGGCTCTAACCTTAACCCTAACCCTATCCCCCAAACTGACCCTGATTCTAACACTGAACCTAGGTTTAAACCTGACATTAATCCAAAACCTAGACCTAACACTAGACCTAGCCATAACCCTAACCCTAAAACTAGCCCTAACATAACCCTAGCTGTTACATTTCCCATAGCCCTTAACACTAGCCCTAAACCTAATACAAAACCTAGCCCTAATCTTAGGCCTAAACTTAGCTCTAATCATAACCCTCAGCCTAACCCTAGCCCTAAACCTAGCCCTAACCTAATGCTCGCCTTAGACCTAACCCTAGCTCCAAGCCTAACCTTTACACTAAACATAATCCTAGCTCTATCCTAAACCCTAACCCTAACACTAGCCCTAATCCTAATGTTAAAACTAGCCTAATCTTTGGCTATAACCATATCCATTACCCTAAACCTAAGCCTAACCCTAATTATAACCCTATCCCTAACACTAAAACTAACTCTAACCATAAATATAAACCTAGACTTAAACCTAAACCTAACCCATGCCCTAGCCCTAACCATAGCTCAAACACTAACCCTTACCATAACCTAACCATAAACCTAGCCCCAAACCTAACACTTACTCTAACCCTAAACCTTACCCTAAATCACACCCTAGCACTATCCCTAAACCTAGCCCTAATCTTAGACTTAATCAAAACCATAACCTAGCCCAAACCCTAGCTTTAAACCTATCCATTAAACTAAACATAACCCTAACCCTAATGCTAACCCTAACCCGAACACTAAACCTAACCCATCTATTACCCTAAACCTGAACTGAAACCTAAACTAAACCTTATCTATTACCCTAACTCTAAAACTAACCCTAAAGCTAATTTGAGCCCTACACCTAAACCTTTAGCTAAACCAAATGCTAACCCTGACCCTGACCCTAATATTAACCCTAGCACTAAAGCTGACCTTTAACCCAAACCTAACTCTTAAACTAGACATAGACATAACCTAACCCTAAAACTATCCTTAACATTAACCCTGGACCAGATATTAGCCCTAGACCTGGACCTAGCCATAACCCTAACAGAAACCCTAGCCTTAAACCTAGCCTTAATCCTAAACTGAACATAACCCTAGGACTAATCAGAATTCTAACCCTCTCCCTAGCCCTAAAGCTAGCTATAACCCCACACATTCCCCTAATCTTAAACTTAACACCAATGCTAACCCTAACTCTATCCCAAACTCTTGGTCTAACCTCAACACTAACCCTAGCCTTAATCCTAACCCTAATTTAGTCCTAACCCTAACCCTAACTCTAGCCCTAATTCTAGCACTAATTTAGCCATAACCCTAACACTAACTCTAGCCCGAATCCTAGCCCAAATTTAGCCCTAACCCTAGCCTTAACCCTAGCCCTAATTCTAGTGCTAATTTAGCCCTAACCCTAATCCTAACCCTAAAACTACTACTATGAATAACTCTAAATGTCACCCTGGCCGTATCCCTAGATCTAAGCATATTCATTACCATAACCCTAACACTCACCCTCACCCTAGCTCTAGCCCTAGCCCTAACCCTAGATCTAAAGCTAATTATAAATCTAACCTTAACTCTAAGCCTAAACCTCAACCTAACCCTAGACCTAACCCTGATGCTAATCCATAATCTAGCCATAACGGTAGCTCTAGACCTAAAACAAAACTAACCTATATCCCTAACTCTTAACCTAAACCAAACTCTAACAGTCCAACCAGTACTAACTTCAGACATAATTCGAGTTCTAACCCTAACCCTAAAACTAAACCTGACTCTGACATTGACCCTAACATTAATCCTTGCTCTAAACATCACCCTAACCCTAAACCTAACCATAACACTAGACCTAGCCCTAACGCTAACCCTAAAACTAGCACTGATTGTAACACTAGTTCATACATTAAACATAGATTTAACCATAGCCCTAACCAAACCCCAAACCAAGCCCTAATCTGAGCCATAATGCTAGGTTTAACCCTAACACTAAACCTAACCCTTACCCAGAACCTAGCCCTAAACCTTACCCTAACACTAGCCAGAATTCTAATCATAACCATAGCCATATCTCTAGCTCTAACCTATCCATTACCCTAACAATAACCATAACTATAATAGAAACCCTATGCTGAACCCTAAACTTATCCCTAACCCTAACCTATTTCATTAACCTAAACGTAACCCTATCATTACCCTAACCCTAACTCTAATGCTAATTCGAGCCCTAACCCTAAACTTTAACTAACCCAAACCCTAACTCTGACCCTTCCCATGATAATATACCAAGCTCAAAGCCTGACCCTACCCCTAAACCTAACCGTTATGCTAGATCTACCCATAAACCTATCCATAAAACTATCCCTAACCATAATCTTAGGCCTGACATTTGCCCTAGCCGTAATTCTAGCCCTATCATTCACACAAACCAAACCCATAACCCTAAACATAACCCTAGCCCTAATCCTACACATAACCAAGCCCTAAATTTATATCTAACCCTATCAATTACCCTGAACATAAATCTAAATATAATGTTAACCCTAGGCCTAAATCTAACCCTATCCCTCACCGTAATCATATCCATTATGCTAAATCTAACCTGAACCCTAAACCAAACCCTATCATTACCCTAACCCAAACCCTAATGCTAATTTAAGCCCTAACCCTAAACCCTAACCTAAACAAACCCTAAACCTGACCTTGACCCTAATAATAAATGGCTCTAAATTTGACCCTTACCCTAAACCTAACACTTACACTAAACATAGCCATAAACCTAACCCTAAAATTATCCCTAACCATAACCCTAGACCTGACATTCGCCCTAACACTAATCGTAGCTCTAAACTTAACACAAACTTTAGCCCTAAACCTAGCCTTAAACATAACTCTAATGAAACCCTAGCCCTAACACTAATTCTAACCTACACCCTTAGCGCTATCCCTAGGTCTAACTCCATCACTTACACTAAACATAACCCAAAGCCTAAAACTAACCCTAGGCCTAAACATAACCATAAACCTAGCCCTATTCCTAGCCCTAATTAAGCCCTATACCTAACCAAACACTAAGCTTAGCTGTAAGACAAACTCTCATTCTCATCTTATCCCTATTCCTATATCCAACCCTATCCCTTACCATAATCCTAATCCTAGCCATAAACCAAGACCTAACAATAGCCTTATCCTTAGCCCTAGACCTAACACTAGATTTAATCCTACATCTAAATCTAATTTTAAACCTAAGCCTAACCTAAACCTAACACTAGCACTAAAACCTACCCCTAATCCTAGGACTAAACTTAGCTCTAAGCATAAACCTAAGCCTAGCCCTAATCTTTACCCTAACTCTAACCCTAAACCTCACCTTAGACCTAACCCTAGCTCAAAGCCTAACCCTTACAATAAACACAACCCTAGCCTTATCCTAAATCCTAATCCTAACCCTAGCCCTAATCCTAACCTTAACTCTGGCCCAAACATTAGCTCTAACCATATCCATTACCCTAGCCTTAACCTTAAACCTATCCCTAATTAAAACCCTATCCCTAACACTTAACCTAACTCTAACCATAAATTTAAACTTAGAACTAAACCTAAACCTAACCCTCAGACTAGCTCTAACCCTAGCTCAAACACTAACACTTATCCTAACCTAACCATTACCTAAGCTCTAAACTAACACTTACCCTAACCCTAACACTTACCCTAAACCAAACCCTAGCCCTAGCCTTAAACCTAACCCTAATCCTAGACTTAATCCAAACCTAACTCTATTACTAGTCCTAACCCTAGCCCTCATTCTAGCTCTAAACTTAACCCAACTCTAACCCTAACCATGACCCTCATTCTGACCCTAACACTAACCCTTGGTTTAAACCTGACCCTACCCCTAAACTGAAACCTATCAATAGCCCTACTGGTAAACTTTTATTTAAATCTACACTAACACCAGCCCTAGAAGTAAATCTAATCCTAAATATAGCCACAACTCGAGCCCTCGACCTAACAATAACCCTTACCCTAACCCAAACACTAACTCACCCTAGACTTAACCTTAGTCCTAATTATGGCCGTAACCCTAAAACTAACCCCAAACCAAATACTGACCCTTACCCTAACACAACCCCTAACTCTAAATCTTATACTAACCCCAAAACTAACTATAACACTAGACTAACCCTCTATCCTTAACCATAACCCTAGCTCTTAGATTGCCCTTAAACTTAACACTAGCTCTAAACTTCCCCAAAAACCCAGCCCTAACTGTAACCCTAAACATAACACTAAGCATAACCCTAAACTTAAACACAGCCCTAACCCTTGTCCTAGCCCTAACCCAAGCTCAAACCCTAAGCCTTACCCTAAACATAACCCTAGCCCAAACCCTAAATGTAAACCTAACCTAGCTCTAACTCTATCCATCACCCTAACCATAACCCTAAACCTAATGCTAACCCTAGCCCTATACCTAACTTTCATTTTACCCTAGGCCTGACTTTAACCTAACACTCACACTAGCCATAAACCTAGCTTGATCCCTAAACCTTACCCTTAACCTAACCATAACACTAAACCAATGCCTAACTCTAACCTCAACCCTAGCCCTAATCCTAAACTTAACCCAAGCCCTAACCCTAGATAGAACCCTACTCATTACCCGAACCCTAAACCTAACCCTAATGATAAACCTAGACCTAAACCTAAAACTTCCCTAACCCTAAATATAAACCTAACCCTAGAAGTAACAGGAAACCTAACCTTAAATGTAACCCTAACTCAAATCCTAACCCTTATCCTAAATCTAACCCTAACCTAACCCTAAAACTATCCCTAACTATAACCTGAAACCTAACCCTATCAATTACCATAACACTAATATTGAACTAAGCCCTGAATCTAACACTAACCATAACCATTACCCTAAATCTTACCCTAGCCTTAGAACTAACCCTAGCTCAAACTCTAAACTGTACCCTTATCCTAATCCTAAACCTAACCCTATCCCTAACCTTGCCCTAACCCTAACTCTAGCCCTAATCCTAATCATAAACCTAGCCTTAACCCTAGCTCTAAATCTATAAATTAGCCTTAATGATAACCTTAACCCTAATGGTAACCCTCGGCCTAACCCTAAACCTATCGCAGTACCTAACAATAATCCATAACGCTAAACCTAACCTGAAACCTAATCCTAACCCCTATCCATTACCCTAACCCTACCTATAACCTTAATGTTAATTTGAGCCCTAAACCTAAATCTTAACCTAACATAAACCCCAAACCTGACCCTGACTCTAATAATACTCTTAACTCTAAACCTGACCTTTTCTCTAAACCTAACCTTAAAACTATCCCTAACTGTAACCCTAGACCGTATATTAGCCCTGGCCCTAATTCTTGCCCTAAACCTCACACAAAACCTAGACCTAATCCTAACCTTAAACCTAGACTTAATTCTAACCCAAACCATAGCCCTAGCCACAAACCTAATGCTAATAGTAAACCTAGACCTGACCCTAGCAATAAAACTAAAAAAGCAAGAGGACAAAATCTAAACCTTAACTTAAACCAAATTTGAACACTACACCTAGACAAAACCCTAGCCCTAATTCGAGTCCTAATTCTAACCTTAAAAATATCCCTGACTCTGACTCATATCCTAACACTCACCCTATCTCTACACAACCCTAAATTTAAACCAAACCCTAACTGTAACCCTAGCCTTAATTCGAGTCCTAACCCTAACGCTAAAACTAAACTTGACCATGACTCATATCCTAACACTAACCATAGCTATAAATATCCCCCTAACACTGACACTAGAACTACCCCTACCCCTAACCCTAAAACTAACTGTAATTGTAACCCTAGTTCTTACATTAGCCATTTCCCTTACGAGAGCCTTAACCCTAACACAAAAACTAGCAGTAATCCGAGACCTAAACCTAGCTAAACCCTAACCCTAATCCTAAACCTAACCCTAACAATAGTTCAAAGCCTAACCCTTACCCTAAACATAGTTGTAGACCTATCCCTAACGTTAACCCTAAACTTAGCCCTAACCCTATACTGAAATCTCTCCCAAACCTACATATAAACCTACCCATTACCCCAAACCTAACACTAAACCTATTGATAATCCTAGTCCAAACACTAACATTAACCCTAACCCTAACAGGAATACTACACCTAGACATAAGCCTAAATATAACACTCACCATAGTCCTAACCCTAGTTCAAACCCTAAACCTTACCATAAACTTAAACATAACCGTAGCCCTAACCCTAACCCTAAACCGAAACACAACCCTACCCCTAATCCTATATCTATCTGTATTCATTACTCTAAACCTAAACTTAATGCTAACCCTAACAATAGCCCTAACATAATCCTATCCTAGACCTAACCCTAAACCTAACCCTCACACTAGCCCTAACCCTAGCTCAATACCTAACCCTTACACTAAAAATAACCCTAAACCTAACCTCAGTTCTAACACTAACCCTAACTCAAGACCTACTCCTAACCATAACCCTAGCTCTAAACGTAGCTCTAACCATATCTAATACCCTAAACATAACTCTTACCCAAATGATTATCAAGGCCTAACCCTAACCCTATCGCTAACCCAAGCCCTATGAATTACCCTAAACCTAACCTGAACCCTAAACCAAACCCTATCATTACCCTAACCATAACCCTAATGATAGTTTGACCCATAAACCTAAATCCTAACCTAAACCAAACACTAACCTTGACCCTAACTCAAATAATTGCCCTAGCTCTAAACTTGACCTTACTCTAAACCTAACACTTACACTAGACATAGCCATAAACCTAACCCTAAAACTATCTTTAACCATAACCCTAGATCTGATGTAAGCCCTAGAACTAATACTAGCCCTAACACTAAAACAAACACTAGTCCTCATCCTAGTCCTAAACCTATGCTTAATCATAACCTTAACACTAACCCTTGCCCTAACCCTAATTCTAACCCCCACCTAACTCTAAACCTAGCTACAATGCCATCTCTTATCCTAAACTTAACCCAACCCTAACACTAAACTAAATGATAGGCCTAAGCTGAACACTAACCCTAGCCCTAATCCTACATCTAATTTAACTATATTCCTAACCCTAACCCTAACACTAGCCCTAAGACTACCTCTAATTTTCACACTAACCCTATCCCTAGATCTAACCCTATCCCTTTCTGTAACCCTAAAACGAGCCCTAACCCTAGTGCTACCCCTTGCCCTCTCCTTCGTCTAGCCCAAACCCTGGATCTAATTCTAACTCTAAATGTAACTCTAACACTAAGTCTAAGCCTAATCCTAACAGTCACACTAGCACTAACACAAAAACTAGCACTAATCCTAATGCTAATTCTAAAAGTAGCCCTAACCCAAACCCTAACCCTAGGACTAAAACAAAACTAGGCAGTAGCCCTAACCCTCAACTTTAAATTAAACCAAACCCTAACACTATAACTAGACCTAACACTAGCCCTAATTAGAGTGCTAACCATAACCTTAAACTAACCCTGACCATGACTCATATCCTAACACTCACTGAGGCTCTAAACACCACTCTAATAACCTTAAACCAAACCCTAACAGTAACAATAGCCTTTATTTGACTCGTAACCATAACCCTAAAGCTAACTCTGACCCTGACTCCTATTCTAATACTAATCTTAGCTATAAATATCAACATAACCTTAAAACTAACCCTAACAGTAAAGGTATAACCCCTAAAACTAACCCTAAATTGAACCCTAATTTCAACCCTCCTTCTTATATTAGCCATTGCCCTAACCTTAACCCTAACCCTAACAGAAAAACTAGCCCTAACTGAGCCATAAACCTAGCTTTAACCCTATCCAAAATGCTAACTCTAACACTAGCTGTAACCCTATCCCTAAACGGAAGCAAAATGCTAACCCTAATGTTAACCCTAGGCCTATCCCTAATCCTAAGGCTAACAAAAACCCTAAGTCAACTAATAGTCCTAAACTTAGCCCTCATTCTAGCTCTAACCCTATCCCAAACCCTAACCCTAACCCTGACCCTTATTCTGACCATAACACTAACCCTAGGTCTAAACCTGACCTAACCCTAGACAAAACCCTAACACTAGCCCTACCATCACTTACACCTAAGCCTAACCCTATCACAAGCCATAGACCTAAACATAATCCTAAATCTAACCTTAACTCTATCCCTAGACCTAAGAAAAAAACCTAGCCCTAGCCCTAACAATAACCCTTAAACTAACCCAAAGACTAAACCTAATCCTAGACATAAACCTAATCCTAATTCTGGCTTTAACCTTACCTCTATCTCTGATCTGAACACTGACACTCCCTTTAACACTAAACCTATCTCTAAACCTGATCCTAAACAAAACCCTAAATATAACACTACATCTATCTATAACCCTAACCCTACACCTAGCCCTAATTATAACCTTAGCTCTCACATTACCCATAGCCTTAACCTTACCCCATAACCTAACACAAAATGTAGAGTGCATCCTAGGCCTAAACCTATCCCTAATCATAACCCTAATCCTAACCCTAGCCCTAACCCTAATCCTAACCCTAGTCTTAGTCCTAACCCTAGCTCAAAGCCTAATCCTTACCTAAATATAAACTTATACCTATCCCAAACTCTGAAGCTAACCCTAGCCCTAATTCTAACCTTAAACCTAGCCCTAAACCTAGCTCTAAACCTACCCATTACACTAACCCTAAACCTAACTTAATTAATAGTCCTAACCATATCCCTCACTCTAGCTCTAACTGTATCCAAAACCTAATGCTAACCCTGACCCTTATTCTGACCCTAACGCCCCTAACCCTAGGTATAAACCTCACCCTAAATCTAGACCAAACCCTAACACTAACTCTAGACCTAAACCTAATTCTAAATCTAGCCTTAACTCTAGATTAGACCTAAACAAAAACCTAGCCCTAACAATAACCCTTAACCTAACCTGAACACTAAACCTACACCTAGACCTAAACCTAGTCCTAATTCTGGCTCTAAACCTAATTTTTTTTATTACTCTACTGTGCTTTTATTTTTATTTTTATTTTTTTTTTAATTTTTTATTGTTGGCTGTTCAAAACATTACATAGTTCTTGATATATCATAATTCACACTTTGATTCAAGTGGGTTATGAGCTCCCATTTTTACCCCATATACAGATTGCAGAATTACATCAGTTACACATCCATTGATTTACATATTGCCATACTAGTGTCTGTTGTGTTGTGCTGCCTTTCCTATCATCTACTATCCCCCCTCCCCTTCCCTCCCCTCCCCTCTTCTCTCTCTGCCCCCTCTACTGACATTCATTTGTCCCCCTTGTATTATTTTTCCCTTTCCCCTCACTTCCTCTTGTATGTACTTCTGTATAACTCTGAGGGTCTCCTTCCATTTCCATGCAATTTCCCTTCTCTCTACCTTTCCCTCCCACCTCTCATCCCTGTTTAATATTAATCTTCTTCTCATGCTCTTTGACCCTACTCTGTTCTTAGTTACTCTCCTTATATCAAAGAAGACATTTGGCATTTGTTTTTTTAGGGATTGGCTAGCTTCACTTAGCATAATCTGCTCTAATGCCATCCATTTCCCTGCAAATTCTATGATTTTGTCATTTTTTAATGCAGAGTAATACTCCATTGTGTATATATGCCACATTTTTTTTATCCATTCATCTATTGAAGGGCATCTAGGTTGGTTCCACAGTCTTGCTATTGTGAATTGTGCTGCTATGAACATCGATGTAGCAGTGTCCCTGTACATGCTCTTTTTAGGTCTTTAGGGAATAGACCGAGAAGGGGAATAGCTGGGTCAAATGGTGGCTCCATTCCCAGCTTTCCAAGAAATCTCCATACTGCTTTCCAAATTGGCTGCACCAATTTGCAGTCCCACCAGCAATGTACAAGTGTACCCTTTTCCCCACATCCTCGTCAGCACTTGTTGTTGTTTGACTTCATAATGGCTGCCAATCTAACTGGAGTGGGATGGTATCATAGGGTGGTTTTGATTTGCATTTCTCTGACTGCTAGAGATGGTGAACAACTCTAAGGAGGAAGTGTGAATCAGGCGGTATAGCGATACCAGACTTCAAACTATACTACAGAGCAATAGTAACAAAAACAGAATGGTACTGGTACCAAAACAGGCGGGTGGACCAATGGTACAGAATAGAGGACACAGAAACCAATCCACAAAACTACAACTACCTTATATTTGATAAAGGGGCTAAAAGCATGCAATGGAGGAAGGATAACATCTTCAACAAATGGTGCTGGGAAAACTGGAAATCCATATGCAACAAAATGAAACTGAATCCCTTTCTCTCACCATGCACAAAAGTTAATTCAAAATGGATCAAGGAGCTTGATATCAAATCAGAGAAACAACGTCTGATAGAAGAAAAAGTTGGCTACGATCTACATACTGTGGGGTCGGGCTCCAAATTCCTCAATAGGACACCCATAGCACAAAAGTTAATAACTAGAATCAACAAATGGGACTTACTCAAACTAAAAAGTTTTTTCTCAGCTAAAGAAACAATAAGAGAGGTAAATAGGGAGCCTACACCCTGGGAACAAATCTTTACTCCTCACACTTCAGATAGAGCCCTAATATCCAGAGTATACAAAGAACTCCAAAAATTTGACAATAAGATAACAAACAACCCAATCATCAAATGGGCCAAGGACCTGAACAGACACTTCTCAGAGGAGGACATACAATCAATCTAAACCTAATTTTAACTCTAACCCAAACACTGTCCCTGCATTTTAGAGTAAATCTATCTCTAAACCTCACCCTAACAGAAAATATAAACCTAACACTAGACTCAGCCATAACCCTAACCCTACAACTAGCCCTAATCATAACCCTAGCTCTTACATTAACCAAAGCCCTATCCTTTTGTCTTAACACAAAACCTAGAGCAAATCCTAGGCCTAAACCTAGCCCTAAGCCTACCCCTAACCCTAACTCTATCCCTAACTGTAATCCAGACCCTAGCCTTTGTCCTAAACCTAGCTCGAAGCCTAACCCTTACCCTAAATATAAACTTAGACCTATCCATAACTCTAAAACTAACCCTAGCCCTAATCCTAAACATAATCCTAGCTTTAAAACTAGCTCTAAACCACCCATTACCCTAATGCTAATCCTAACCCCATTGATAACCCTAGCTGTAATGCTAACCCTAACTCTAACAAAAAAAAAAAAACAAAAAACTAATCCTGGTTTTAACCCTAAACCTAAACTCACCATAGACCTAATGCTAGCTCAAAACCTAACCCATACCATAATCCTAAACATAAACATAGTCTTAACACTAATCCTAAAATTAATCTAACCCTAACCCTACATCTATACCTATATATAACTGTATCCATTAACCTAACCCTAATCCTAACCCTAAAGATAACCCTCGCCATAACCCTAACGCTAACCCTAAACCTACCATAATCCTATCCCTACACCTAATGCTGAACCTAAACCTCGACCTAGCCCTAGCCTTAACTCTAGCTCAAACCCTCACCCTTACCCTAAACATAACCCTAGCCCAAACCCTAAGCAAAATCCTAGCCGTAATCCCAACCATAACCCTAAACCTAATTCTAATCTTAGACCTAACTCTTACCCTAACTCTCCCTAGCCCTGATTCTAACCCGAAAACTTAACCTAGCCCTAACCCTTACTCAATCCCTGACCCTTACACTTAACCTAACCATAAGACTTACCCTAAGCCTAAGCCTATCCCTAAACCTATTCCTAATCCTAAACTGAACCCTAGCCTTAACCCTAGCTCTAACCTCACTCATTACCCTAACCATAACCTTAAACCTCATGATAACCATAGCCCTATGACAAAACTTATTCTAATCCTAATCATAAGCCTAACCCTAGACCTAACTTTAAACATTATCCTTGCCTTTGTCCTGACCTTAGCTCAAACTCTAACCATATTCTAAATCTAACCCTAACCCTAGTCCTAAATCTAATCCTAAACCTAACCCAATATCTAACCCTTTCCATTACCCTATACCTAATGATAACCCTAGAACTAACCATAATACTAACGCTAACCATAACCATAACCTTAACCCTAGTTCTAACCCTAAACCTAACCCTAGCCTTTGCATTCACCCTAGCTCAAACCCTAAAGTGTACCCTAAACCTAACCCTAACCTTGGCCTTAACCCTAATGCTAATCCTAACTCTAGCTGTAATCCTAACCATAAATCTACCCCTAACACTAGCTCTAACTCTACCAATTACCCTAAAGATAACCATAACCCTAATGCTAACTCTAGGCCTAACCCTAACCCCATCCATTACCCTAAACCTAATCTGAATCATAAACCTAACCTGAAGCATAAACCTAACCTTATCCATTACTGTAATCCGAACTCTAAACATAATGCTAATTTGAGTCCTAACCCTAAACCTTAACCAACCCAAACCCAAAAACCTGACCCTGACCATTTTAATACCCTTAGCTCTAACCCTGAACCTTACCCTAAACCTAACTCTGAAACTAGACCTAGCCATAAAACTTACCCTAAAACTATCTCTAACCATAAACCTAGACATGATATTACTCCTAGCTCTAATACTTGTCATAACCCTAACACAAATGCTAGCTCTCATCCTAGCCCTAAAACTAGCCTGGATCCTAATCTGTACCCTACCTTACCCCCATCCCTAATTTTATCCCTCGCCCTAATTCTGAACCAAGCTATAACCCCATCCCTTCACCTAAACCTAAACCTAACCCTAGCCCTAGACCTAAACCTAAAACTAACCCTAGACCTGATCCTAGTTTAGCCCTAACCCTAACCCAAACACTAGCACTAAGACTAACACCAACTCTCACCCTAGCCCTATTCCTAGATCTAACCCTATCACTTACCATAATCCTAATACTTTCCCTAACCTTAGCTCTAACCCTAGCCCTAGCCCTAACCTTAGATCTAACCATAACTCTAAATCTAACCCTAAAACTAATCGTAAAGCTCACACTAACATTAGCCCTAACACTAATGCTAATTCTAAAAATAGCCGTAACCTAGTTCTAGCCCTAAAACCAAACCGAGCCATAGCCCTAACCCTAAACTTTGACCTAAACTGAAACTGAAACCAACACCTGGCCATAAACCTAGCCCTAATTCTAGTTCTTTCCTAACCCTTAAACTAACCTTGACCCTGACTCTGACCCTGTAACTTACCCTACCTCTAACATCACCCTAAAAATAAACCTAACCCTAAAACTAGAAATAGCCCTAAATCTAATGCTAAAAGTAGCCCTAATTGTAACCCTATTTCTTTTATTAGCTGTAGCCCTAAACATAACCCTAACCTAACCCAAAACGTAGCCCTAATCCGAGCCCTACACCTTGTTTTAACCCTAAGCCTAATCCTTGCCCTAGCACTAAACATTACCCTAAACCTTACCCTAATCTTAAAACTTGCCCTAACCCTAAACCAAATCCTAGCTTTAATCCTAACCATAACCCTAGACTAACCCTAGCTCTAACCCTATCCATTACCCTAAACCTAACCCTAATGCTAACTCTAGGATAACCCTAATCCTATCTCTAATACTAAATTTATCCATTACCTAAACCTAACATGAACCCTAAACCTAACCATATCCATTACCCTAACCTTAGCCCTAAACCTAACGCTAATTAGAGCCCTAACCCTTAACCTTAACTTGACCCAAACCATAACTCTTACCAGGAACCTAATAATAACCCTATCTCTAAAACTGACCCTAACCCTCAACCTAACAGTTACACAAGAACTAGCCATAAACCTGACCCTAAAACTAATCTTAACCATAAACCTAGACCTGACATTAGCCCTATCCCTAATCTTACCCTAACACTAACACAAAACCTAGCCTTAAAGCTAGCACTTAACGTAGCCTAGTTCTAACCCTAACCCTAACCCTAGCCCTAAAACTAGGCCTAGGCTTAACACTAATTAATCCAAGTACTAATTTTGAACTAACCCTAACCCTAGCCTTAAAACTAACTCTAACTCTCACTGTAGTCCTATCCCTAGTTTTAAACCTATCCCTTAAAATAACCCAAACCCTAGCCCTAAGCCTAGCACTAACAACCCTAGCCCTAACTTCTGCCTAGCCCTAAACTTAGATCTAATCCTAACTCTAAATCTAACCCTAACTCTAAGCCTAAACCTCACCCTAACACTAGCCCTATGCCTAATGATAATTGGAAAACTAGCTCTAACCCTAGCCCTAGCACTCAAATAAAACTGAGTCATAGGCTTAACCCTAAACCATAGCCTAAATCAAACACTAACCCTAGCAATAATATGAGTCCTAATCCTAACTCTAGAAGTTTTTCCGACCCGACTCGGACCCTAACACTAACCCTAGCTCTAAACATCACCCTAACCCTAAATATCACCCTAACCCTAAACCTATCCCTAAAAATAAACTAATTGGAACTCTAGTTCTTAAATTAGCCATGGCCCTTCCCTAACAGAAAACCTAGCCCTAATCTGAGAACTAAACCTAGCTTTAAATCTAATCCTAACTTTAACTCCAGCCCTATCCCTAACCCTAATACTATCTCCAAACCAAGCTCTAAACCTGTCCCTTACCCTAAGCCAAATCCTCACCCTAATGCTACCCTACTCCTAAACCTAATCCTTAGCCTACCCAAAACCATAACTCTAATACTAATCCTAACCCTAGGCCTCATTCTAGCTCTAATGCTAATCCAAACTGTAAGCCTAACCCTGACCCTTATTCTGAACCTAATTCTAACCCTAGGTTTAAACCTGACCCTAACCCTAAACCAAAACCTAACATAAGCCCAATGGGTAACCCTATACCTAAACCTAACCCTAACACCAGACCTAGAAAAAAGCCTAATCCTAAATCCAGCCATAACTCTAGCACTAGCCCTAAACAAAAACCTAGCCCTAGGCCTAACAATAACCCTTAACCTAACGCAAACAGTAACCCTACCCCTAGACCTAAGCCTAGCCCTAATTATGGCCTTAACCTTAAACCTAACCATAACCCGAACAGTGAGCCTTACCCTAAAACCTACTTAGCTCTAAACTTTATGCTAACCCAAAATCTAGGCATAACTCTAACACTAGACCTAGCCATAACCCAAATCCTAGCTCTTTCACTTCCCATATCCCTAATGCTAGCCCTAAACCTCACACAAAACCTAGCCCTAATCTTAGCCCTAACCCTAGCCCTAAGCCTAACATTAACCCTAACCCTAGACCTAACCCTAACCCTAAACCTAATCTTCGCCCCAGCCATAACACTTGTTCAAACACTAACCCTTAACATAAACATAACCCTAGACCTAACCCGAACCCTAATGCTAATCCTAACCTGAACATTAAACCTAACCCTGTCAATTACTCTAACCCTAACATTAAAAGTAACACTAACGCTAATTCGAGCACTAATCCTAACCATAACCAAGACCAAATCCTAGATCTAAATCTATCCATTACCCTAAAGATAAACCTAAACCTAATGCTAATCCTAGTGCTAAACTTAACCCTAATCCTAAACCTAGACCTGACACTAATCCTAACCCTTGCACTGGCCCTAACCATAGGTCAAACCCTAACACTTACCCTAAACATAACCCTAACACTAACCCTAGGACTAACCCTAACCCTAACCTTAACCCTAAACCTAATCCTAACCATAAACCCAGCCCTAAACCTATCAATTATCCTATACAAAAGCCCAACCCAAATGCTAACCCCACGCCTAAACTTAAACCTGTCACAAAAACTAACCCTATCTATTACCTAACCCTAACCTGAACATTAAACCTAACCCTGTCAATTACTCTAACCCTAACATTAAAAGTGACACTAATGCTAATTCGAGCACTAAACCTAAACCATAACCCAAACCAAACTCTGAACAAGACACTGACTCTAATAATACACCTAGCTCTAAACCTGATCCTTAGCCTTAACCGAACCCTTACACTAGACCTAGATATAAAACTAACCATAACAGTATCCCTAACCAAACCATAGACCTGACATTAGCAATCTACCTAATTCTTGGCCTTAACTGAACACAAACCCTAGCCCTCATCCTAGCCCTTATCCTAGCCTTAATCCTTATCTGAAACCTAACCCTAGCCCAATCCCTAATTTCAACCATCGCCCTAGTTCTGAACCTAGGTATAACCACTTCCCTTCCCCTAAACTTGACGCTAACCCTAACACTATCACTAACCCTAACCCTAGACCTAACACTAGGCCTAAACATAATAGTAACCCTAGCTCTAATCCTAGCCCTAATTTATCACTAAATGTAACCCTTACTCTAACCCTAGCCCTAAGAATAACTCTAACTCTCAAAATAGACCTATTTATAATATTAACCTTATCTGTTACCAAAACCCTAATACTAGCCCTAAGCTTAGCCCTAACCCTAGCCCTAACTCTAGATCTAACCATAATTCTAAATCTAACCCTTACCCTAAGCCTAAACCTCACCCTACCACTATCCCTAACACTATCACTAATCCCAAAACCAGCCCTAACCCAAACCCTACACCTAAAACAAAACCGAGCCATAGCCCTAATGCTAATCCTAAATTAACTTTAACCATATACCTGACATTAACCCTAGCCCTAATTCTTGTTCTAACTGTAAAGCAAAACCTAACCCTACACCTACACTTAACCCTAGCTCTAATTCGAATGTTATCCCTAACCCTAAAACTGACACCCACCCTGACTTTCAAAGTCACTTACCTATCACCCTACATCAAATCATCACCATAAAACTAAACCTAATCCTAACACTAGAACTAGCCATATCCTAACCCTAAATCTAGCCCTGATTGTAATATTTGATCTTACATTAGCCATAGCCCTACCTTAGCCATAAACTAATCTAAAACGTAGAGCCCTAATCTGAGCCCTAATCCTAGCTTTAACCCTATCCCAAACCCTTACCCTATACCTGATTCTAACCCTAGCCTTAACCCTAACCATAACCCTAGCCCTTACCCTAGCTCTAATCCTATCCATTACCTTAACACTAAAGCTAACCCTCATGCTAACCCTAGGATAACCCTAACCTGATCCATCACCCTAACACTATTACCTAAACCTAACTTGAACCCTAAACCTAACCATATTCATTACCTTAACGATAAACCTACCCCTAATGCTGATTTGAGCCCTAAACCTAAACCTTAACCTAAAAAAACCCTAATCCTTTTCCTGAACCTAATAATACCCCTATCTAAAACTGAACCTAACCCTTAACATAAGCAATACCCTGTACCTACCATAAACTTAACCCTAAAACAATCCCTAACCATAACACTAGACCTGACCTTAGCCCTAGTCCTAATGCTAAACCTAACCCTAACAAAAATTGTAGCCCTAATCCTGGCCAAAAACGTAGACTTAATCCTAACTCTAACCCAAACACTAGCCCTAACCCTAAATTAAACATTCAGCCTAGGCCTAAACCTAGCTATAACATCATACCATACACTAATCCTAATCTAACCCTAGCCCTAAACCAAGGCCTAGCCCTAATACTAACCCTAGCTCTAATCCTATCCCTATTTAACCTGAATCCTAAACCTAAATATATCCCTAGCCCTAATACTAACTCTAACTCTCACACTAGCACTATCCCTAATTCTAAACTTATTCCTTTCAAAAAGCCAAAGCCTAGCCCTAACCCTAGCCCAAACCTAGTCCTAAACTTAGGCCTAGCCATAAAACTAGATCTAACCATAATTCTAAATCTAACCCTAAACATAAACCTAAACTTCACCCTAACACTAGCCTTAACCCTAATGCTCATTTGAAAACTTGCCCTAAGCCTAGCCATAGCCCTCAAACAAAACTGAGCTATAGCTCTAATCCTAACTCTTAACCTAAACCAAATCCTAATGCTACACCTAGCCTTAACCCTAACCCAACAACAAATATTGACCCTGACTCTGAACCTAAAACTAACTCTAGCTCTAAATATCATCCTCACCCTAAACCTAACCCCAAACTAGACCTAATCTTAACCCAAACCAGAAAACTTAGTGCAACCCCTAACCCTAACCCTAGCCTGAATCCTAACTCTAACCATCGCCCAAATCCTAGATCTAACTTTATCCATTGCTTTAAACATAACCCTGACCCTAATGCTAACTCTAGCACTAAACATAACCATAAACCTAACCATAGCCGTGACTCTAACACTAAACATCATGCCAGCCCAAACCCCAGATCAAACACTTGCAGTTACCCTAAATCAAATCCTAACAATATCCCTAAGCCCAATTGTAATCCTAGCCCTAATCCTAAGCTTAACTCAATCCCTTAAACTGGCACTAACCATATCCATTATTCTAAACATAAACCTAATCCAAATGTTAACATTAGGCCTAACCCTAACCCTATCCCTAACATTAACCCTATACATTACTCTAAACCTGAACTGAACCATAAACCTAACCCTATCCATTACACTAACCAAATCCTAACCCTAATGCTAATTCAAGCCCTAACTGTCAACTTTAACACAAACCCACCCTAACCCGGACTCTGAACCTAAAAATACACCCAGCTCTAAACTGACCCCTACCCTAAACTAACCCTCATATTAGACCTAGCCATAAACCAGACTCTAAAACAATCCCTAATTGTAACCCTAGACCTAATATTAGCCCTTTCCCTAATCTTAGCCCTAACTCTAACACAAACCCTAGCCCTCATCCTAGCCCTAAACCTAGCCTTAATCCTAACCAGAACCCTCACCCTATCCCTATCCCTAATTTTAACCCTTTCCCTAGCCCTGAACTAAGCTGTATAATCTCATCCTTCTTCCTAAAACTAACCCTAACCCTGGCGCTAAACATAGGCCTAACCCTAACACTAATCCTAGACCTAATTTAGCCCTAACTGTAACCCTACCCCTAACCCTAGCCTTAAGACTAACTCTCTCAATTCTATCCCTATTTCTATTTCTAACCCTATCAATTACTGTAACCCTCACAGTAGCCCTAATCTTAGCCCTAACACTAGCCATAACCCTAACCGTAGATCTAACCATAATACTAAATCTAGTCCTAACCTTAAGCCTAAGCCTCACCCAACCACTAGCCCTAATACTATTGCTAACCCTAAACTACTCGTAACCCTAGTCCAAGCCCTCAAATAAAACCGAGCCTTTGCTCTAACCCTAAAAATACCATATACCAAAACCTACCACTATAACTAGCAATAACCATAGCTCTAATTCGAGTCCTAGGCAGAAAATTAACCCTGACCCAACTCTTATCCAAACACTAACCCTAGTTCTATATATCACCCTAACTCTAAAGCTAATATTAAAACAAGATCAAGCCCAAACACTAACCCTAAAACTAATCTTAATCGTCAACCAGGTTCTTACACTGGAAAAAGCTCTGACCCTAACAAAAAATAGCCCTAATCCGAGCCCTAACTATATTTAACCCTAACCCTTACCCTAGCCCTTAACCTAACTCTAAACGTAGCCCTAACCCCAGCTCTCTCCCTATCACTTACCCTAAGCCAAAACCTTTCCATAATGCTAAAACTAGTCCTAATCCTAATACTTAGCCTAAACCAAACACTAACCCTATTGCTAGTCCTACACCTAGCCCTCATTATAGCTCTAACCTTAACCCAAAACCTTACTCTAAACTTCACATTTATTCTGCCCCTAACACTAATTATAGGTCTAAACCTGACCCTAATCCTAAACCGAAACCTGAAACTAGCCCTACCAGTAAACTTATACCTAACTCTAACCCTTACACTAGTCCTAGACTTAAACCTAATCCTAAATCTAGGGATAACTCTAGCCCTAGACCTAAACAAATACTTAGTCCTAGCCCTAACAATAACCATTAACCTAAAACAAATACTAATCTGACCCCTATACCTAATCCTAGTCCTAATTCTGGCTTTCACCCTAACCCTAACACTTACTTGAACACTGAACCTGACACTAACACTAAACCTAGCTCTAAACTCGACCCTAAACCAAAATCTAAATTTAACACCAGACCTATCCAGAGCACTAACCCTAAAACTAGCCCTAATTAGAACCCTAGATCTTACATTAACCATAGCACTAACCCTAGGCCTAAACCTAACACAAAACCTAGCAATAATCCAAGGCCTAAACCTACCTCAAGCATAATCCTCAAACTAACCCTAGCCCTAACCCTAACCCTAACCCTAACCCTCACCTTAGTCCTAACAATAGCTCAAAGCCTAAACCTTAGCCTAAACATAACCCTAGGACTATCCCTAACCATAACCATAACCGTAGCCATAATCCTCACATTAACCCTGGCCCTAACCCTAGCTCTAACCCTAGCCATTACCTTAACACTAACCCTAAACCTAATGATAACCCTAGCCCTAACCCTAACCAACACCGTAATACAAATCTTAAACCTAACCCTAGACCTAACCCTAAACCTAACCCTTGCTGTAGCCCTAACCCTAACTCAAAGCCTAATCTTTACCCTAAACCCAACAATAAACCCAGCTCTAAAACTAAACTTAACCCTAAATCTAACCTTAACACTAAAGCTAACCTTAAATCTAACCCAATATATTACCCTAAACCTAACCCTAACCCAAATGAAAACCCTAGCACTAACCCTAATTTAACCCTGACCATAACCATAAACCTAACCCTAGACCTAACACAAACCTAACCCTCACCCTAGGACTAACCTTAGCTCAAATCTTAACCTTTACACTAAACCTAACCTTAACCCTACCCTAAGCTAGTGTTATTAGCCCTAACCCAAACTAAGCCTAAATCTAGACATAATCTTAACAATAACCTTAGACCTAACCATAACTCTAACCCTATGCATTATCCTTATGATAACTCTAATCCTAATGCTAATCCTAGGCCTAACCCTAACTGTTTTGCTAACCTGAAACTTCTCCATTCCCCTAAATCTACCCTGAACCCTAAACCTAACCGTATCCATTACTCTAATCCTAACCCTAATGTTCATTTGAGCCCTATCCTTAAACATAAAGTGAAAACAAAGCATAACCCTGATTCTGACTCCAAAAATACACCTAGCTCTAAACCTGACCCTTACACTAAGCATAACACTTACACTAGACCTAGACACAAACCTAACCCTAAACCTACCCGTAACTGTAACACTAGACCTGACATTAGCCCTTGCCCTAATTCTAGAACTAAGCCTAAAACAAACCCTAGCACAAATTCTAGCCCTAAACCTAGACTTAATCATATCCCTAACACTATCCCTATCCCTAATCCTAATTCTAAACCTCACCCTATCTTTAAACTTAGCTAAAACGCCATCCCTTACCCTAAAGATAACCATAACACTAGTCCTAATGCTAGGCCTAAGCTGAACACTAAACCTAGCCCTAATCCTAGGCTAAATTTAGCCCTACCCTAAAACTATCCATAAACCTAGATCTAGGACTAACTCTAACTCTCATACTAGCCCTATCCCTATTTCTAAACCTATCCGTTACCATAATCCTAACCCTAGCCCTAACACTTGCCATATTCTTAGACCTAGCCCGAACCCTAGATCTAATGCTAACTCAAAATCTAAACCTAACCCTAAGTATAGCCTAAAATTAACACTAGACCTAACCCTAATGCTAGTCATATAACTAGTGCTAACTCTAAACCTTGGACTAAAAAAAAAAAAGAGCAATACCCCTAACCCTAAACCTTAACTTAAACCAAAACCTAACACTACACCTAGACCTAACCCTAGAACTAATTGGAGTCCTAACACTAACCTTAAAACTTACCCTTACCCTGACTCATATCCAAACAATCACCCTAGCTCTAAACACCATGCTAAACTTAAACAAAACCCTAAAAGTAACCCTAGCACTAACTCATGTAATAACAATAACCTTAAAAACGACCCTGACCTTAACTCATATCCTAACAGTCACCCTAGCTCTAAATACCACCCTCATCCTAACCCAAAGCATAACAGTAATCCTAGCCCTTATTTGAGTCCTAACCCTAACGCTAAAACAAACTCTGATTCTCACTCAGATCCTAACAATAAGTCTAGCTCTAAATATTACCCTAATCTTAAACCTAACACTTACACTACCCCTAACCCTAACCCTAAAACTAACCCTAATTGTAACCCTAGTTTTTACATTAGCCATTTACTTAACCCTAAAATGAAAACTAGCCCTAATCTGAGTCAAAAACCTAGATTTAACCCTAACCCTCATCCTAACTCTAGCCCTAACCCTAGCTCTAAGGCTATCACTTACCCTAAGCCAAACAATAACACTAATGTTAACCCTAGACCTATCCTTAACCTTTGAGCTATTCAAAACCTTAACCCTATTAATAGTCCTAAACCAAGCCATCACTCTAGCTCTAACCCTATTCCAAACCCTAATACTAACCCTGATCCTTATTCTGATCCTAACACTAACCCTCGGTCTAAACCTTACCCTAACCCTAGATCAAACCCTAACACTAACCCTAGACCTAAACCTAATCCTAAATCTAAACTTAACTCTAGACCTAGACCAAAACCAAAACCTAGACTTAGCCTCAACAATAACCCTGAAATTATCCAAACACGAACCCTACCCCTAGACCAAAACCTAGTTTCAATTCTGGCTATAACCCTAACTCTAACTATAACCCGAACACTGGCCCTGCCTTTATAGTAAATTTATCTCTAAATTTGACCCTACCCAAAATATCTAAACCTAACAATATACCTAGCCATAACCCTAACCCTAAAACTAGCCCTAAATATAACCCTAGCTCTTACTTTACCCATAGCTCTAACCCGAAGCCTAAACTTAACACAAAATCTAGAGCTAATCCCAGGCCTAAAATCCTAAAAGTTATGCTAAACCTAAGAGTTACCCTTGTCCTAAACCTAAAATTAACCTTAACCCAAACCCGACATCTAACCCTGTCTACTACCCTTTCTCTAATGATAAATGTAGTCTTAACCCTAATACTAACCCTAATTCTAGACCTAAGCCTAAACTTAACCCAAGCCTTAGCACTAACCCTAGCTTAAACCCTAATTCATATCCTAAACCTAACCCTAGCCTAAACCCTAACACTAACCCTAACTCTAACCTTAATCCTAAACATAACCCTAGCCCTAAACCTAGCTCTAACTCTATCCATTACACTAACGATAACAATAAACATAATGTTAACCCAAGGCCTAACTCTAAACCTATTTAAACCTATTTATTAACCTAAACATAAGCTGAACCGTAAAACTAACCTGAAGCTTAAACCTAACCCTATTTATTATCCTAACCCTAATGCTAAACCTAATGCTAATTTGAGCCCTAACCCTAAACTTAACCTAACCGAAACCCAAAGCCTGATGCTGACCATTATACTACCCCTAGCTCTATACCTGAACCTTACCCTAATCCTAACTCTGACACTAGACCTAGCCATAAACCTTACGCTAAAACTATCCCTAACCATAACCCTGGACCTGATATTTGCCCTATCCCTAATTATGGCCATAACCCTAACACAAATGCAATCCCTCATCCTACCCTAAAACTAGCCTGACCCTCACCCAAACCCTAACTCTAACCATATCCCTAATTTTATCCCTTGCCCCAGTTCTGACACTTGCTATTACCCCATCCCTTCCCCTAAATCTAACCCTAACTCTAACCCTAGACTTAATCCTTACACTAATCCTAGACCTGATACTAGCCCTAATTTAGCCTTAACCCTAACCCTAACACTAACACTAAGCCTAAATCTGTCATCCTAGCCCTATTCCTAGATCTAATGCTATCCCTTAAAATAACCCTAACACTTGCAATAACCTTAGCCCTAAAACTAGACCGAGCCCTAAACCAAGATCAAACCAAAACTCTAAATCTAACCCTAAACTTAAGCCTAAACCTCACACCAACACTAGCCCTAATAATAACGTTAATCTTAAAACTAGCCCTAACCTAGGCCTAGCCAAAAAAAAAAAAAAAAAAAAAAAAAAAATGAGGCATAGCCCTAACCTTAACCCTTAACCTAAACCAAAACCTAACTTACACCTAGCCTAATTTTAGACCTAATTCCCAGTCCTACTCTAACCTTAAAACTAACCTTGACACTGACTCTGACCCTAACACTAACCCTAGCTCTATCATCACTCTAAACGTATACCTAACCTTAAAACTAGACCTAGCCCTAACCCTAAAAGTAGCCCTAATTATATCTACCCCTAAACATAATACAAAACTAGCCCTAATATAAGCCCTAACACAAGCATTAACCATAAACCTAACCCTAATCCTGGTCCTAACCCTAGCTCTAACCCAATTCCTTACCCTAAGCCAAACCATCACCATAATGCTAACTGTATTCTTAGCACTAAACCTTAGCCTAACCAAAACGCTAACTCTATAAATAGTCCTAACCCTAGCCTTCATTCTAGATCAAACCATAACACAAACCCTAACCCTATCCCTGACCATTATTCTGACCCTAAAACTAATCTTAAGTGTAAATCTAAACCTAATCCTAAACTGAACCCTAACTCTAGCCCTACTGGTAACCTTATACGTATACCTAACCATAATACTAGCCCTAGAACTAAACCTAATCCTAATTCTAGCCATAATTATAGCTCTAGACCTAAAGACGAACTAGACCTAGCCTTAACAATAACCATTAACCTAACCCTAACTCTAACCCTACCTCTAGACCTGAACGTAGTCCTAATTCTGGCTTTAACACTAATCATTACCATACCCGAAAATTGTCACTGACAATAACACTAAAACTAGCTCTAAACGGCACCCTAACCCTAAAACTACACCTAGCCCTAGCATTAACCATAAAAATAGTCCTAACAATTAAACTAGTTCTTACAATAGCCATAGCCATAACCTATCACAAAACCTGGCCCTAATCCAAGCCCTACCTTAGCTTTAACCCTAAAGATAACCCTAACAATAACCCTAGCCCTAACCAAAACACTAAGCCTAACCCTAGACCTAATCCTAACCATAAGCCTAGCCCTAACACCAGCTCTAACCCTATTCATTGCCCTAAGATAACTATAATTCTTATGCTAACCCTAGGTGGAACCCTAATTCTAGCACTAGTCTTAACCCTGTCCATTGACCTACACCTAACCTGAACCCTTAACCTAACTGTGTCATAACCCAATTCATAAACATAGACTAATTTGAGCCCTAAACCTGAACCTTAACCTAAACCAAACCCTAAACTTGACCCTGACTCAAATAATACTTATAGCTCTAATCCTGACCCTAACAAGAAACCTAACCTTTACAATAGACCTAGCCATAAGTCTAACCCTAAAACAATCCCTAACTCTACGTTAGATCTGACATCAGCTCTAGCTCTAATCCTAGCCCTAACCCCAATACAAAACTTAGCCCAATACCTAGACATGAACCTCGCCTTGATCATAACCCTAACCCTAACGTTAACCCTAGCCTTAATCCTAATTTTCTCCCTAGTCCTAAAACTAGCTATATACCCATCCCTTACCCTAAATCTAACCCTAACCCTAAAACTAACACTAACCCTAGCCCTAACCATAGTCCCCAAAATAACACTAACCCTAGCCCTAATCCAAACCCTATCCCTAACCCTAACCCTAGCCCTAAGACTAACTCTAACTCTCCCACTAGTCCTATACCAAGTTCTAACCCTATCCCTTACCATCACAATACACCTAGCCTTAAACGTAGCCCTACCCTAGCCCTATACTTAGCCTTATCTCAAAACGTAGAACCAAACTTAACTTTAAATTTAATCCTAACTCTGACTAAATCTAGCCATAACTCTACTTTTATCCCTAATCCTTAACCTAAGCCTAAATCTCACACTTACACTAGCCCCAACCCTAAGAGTAATCTTAAAACTAGCCTAACCCTACCCCTAGACCTAAATCAAAACCGAGTCATAGAACTAACCTTAACCTAGTTAAATCTAGGTTTAGAGCTCTGATTAGGGCTTGCTTTTCTGTTTGAGTTTGGGCTATGGTTAGGACATGACTAATATAAGATCTAGGGTTACAACTAGGGTTAGTTTTAGGGTTACATTAGTGTTAGGTTTAAGGTTACAGTGATATTTAGAGCTAGGGTTAGTTTTAGAACATGGGTCAAGGTCAGGTATAGGATTAGGACTTAAATTAGGGATAAGGTTAATGTTAGGTTATGGTTTAATATTAGGAGGGTATTTAGAGCTAGAGTGAGTTTTAGAATATGAGTCAGGGTCAGAGTTAGTTTTAAGGTTAGGGTTAGGACTCGAATTAAGGCTATGCTTAGGTCTAGGTGTAGTGTTAGGGTTGTGTTTAAGTTAAGGTTTAATGTTAGGGCTATTGCTCGGCTTAGTTTTACTGCTAGGGTTAGGTTTAGGGCTAGTTTTATGATAAGCATTAGGGTTAAGGCTAATGTTAGTGTTAGGCTTAGTCTTAGGATTAGGGTTAGATTTAGAATTAGGGTTACATCTAGGGTTAGGGCTAGGACTAAGGATAGGGCAAGGATTGGGGCTAGGGTTAGGGCTAGGGTTAGGGTTATGGTAAGAATAGGGTTAGAAATAAAGATAAGGCTAGTGTGAGAATTATAGTTAGTCTTAGGGCTAGGGTTAGGTTTAGGTTTAGGTATAAGTTTATCTATAGAGCCAGTGTTAGGGTTTACTCTAGAGTTACATTCGGGTTTAGACGTGGGGTTTGGGTTAGAGTCAGAATAAGGGTCAGGATTAGCATTTGGGTTTGGGATAGGATTAGAGCTAGAATGAGGGCTAGGGTCAGGACTATTAATATGGTTAGGATTTTGCTTAGCCTAAGGATTAGGCATAGGTCTATGGTTACCATTAAGTTTAGGGTTTCATTTAGGTAAAGGATAGGTTTAGAGCTAGGGTTATGGCTATGCTTAGGGTTAGGGTTAAAGCTAGGTTTAGGGCTCAGAGTAGAGCTAGTTTTTGTTAGA
Source organism: Marmota monax (assembly GCF_021218885.2). Lineage (NCBI taxonomy): Eukaryota > Metazoa > Chordata > Mammalia > Rodentia > Sciuridae > Marmota > Marmota monax. The sequence goes on from NW_026693512.1 coordinate 116,500, forward strand.
GTTAGGGCGAGGATTAGGACAATCGATAATATAAGAACTAGGGTTACAATTAGGGTTAGTTTTAGGGTTAGAGTTAGGGTTGGTCTAATGTTAGGGTTAGTTTTAAGGTTAAGGTGATAATTAGAGCTAGTTTTAGTTTTAGGATATGAGTCAGATTCAGAGTTAGGCTTAGGACTCAAAGGCTAGTTTAACTGTTAGGTTTTGGTTTAAGTTTAAGATGGTGTTTAGAGCTAGGGTTAGTTTAAGATATTAGTCACAGTCAGGGTTAGTTTTAAGGTTACTGTTAAGACTCGAATTAAGGCTAGGGTTAGGTCTAGGTGTAGTGTTAGTGTTTGGTTTTAAGTTAAGTTTTAGGGTTAGGGCAATCGTTCTGTTTTGATTTACTGCTAGGTTAGGGTTAGGGCTTTTTTTTACAATTAGCATTATTTAGTGTTAGTGTTAGCCTTAAGCTTAGGGTTAAGGTTAGATTTAAGTTAGGATTTGATCTAGGGTTAGGGCTAGGACTAAGGATAGGGCTAGGGTTAGGGCTAGGGTTAGGGTTATGGTAAGAGATAGGGTTAGAACTAGCAATAGGGCTAGTGTGAGAATTAGAGTTAGTCTTCAGTCTAAAGTTAGGGTTAGGGTTAGTGATAGGGCTAGAATTAGGTCTAGCATTAGGGTTAGGGTTAGTGTTCAGCTTAAGCATAGAGTTAGGGTTAGATGTAGGATTGAGTTTAGGGTAAGGAATGGTGTTATAGCTAGGTTGAAAGGTAGGGTGATGTTTAGCATTAGGGTTAGGGCTATGTTTAGAGTTAGGGTATTGATTAAGTTTAGGTTTAGACCAATATAAGGGCTAGGGTTTGTTTTACGGTTAGGCCTAGGATAAGAAGTATGGCTAATTTCAGGTCTAAAATAATGTTTAAAGATACTTTTAGAATTAGCATTATGGCTACATCTAGTGTAAGATTTTGGTTAGGGTCAGGTTTAGGGATAGGCATATTATTAAGGTCAAGGTCTGAGTTAGGGTTTGAGATAGGTTAAGGCTTAAAGTTAGGGATAGAATTAGCTATAGGGTTAGGGTTAGGAAAATGTTAGGCTTAATATTAGGAATCATGTTAGGTTTAGGGAATTGGATAGGAATAGGTTTAGAGATAGGGTTAGGTTTAGGCCTAGGGTTAGCATTAGGTTTAGTGTTATGGTTATTATAATGGATTGAGTTAGAGCTAGGTTTAGGGCTGGGCTTATGTTTATGATTAGGGCTAGGGTTAGGGTTAGGGTTAGGTTTAAAGCTCAGGTTAGTGCTCAGATTAGGGCTTGGTTTTGTGTTAAGTTAGTGCTAGGGTTAGGGTTATGGCTAATGTAAGTACCAGGGTTACAATTAGGGCAAATTTTAGGATTGAGATTAGGGCTAGCTTTAGTGTTAGGTTTAGGTTTAGGGTTATTGTGATGTTTAGAGCTAGGGATAGTTTTAGTGTCAGAGTCAAAGTCAGGGTTAGTTTTACGGTTTGGCTTAAAACTTGAATTAGGGTTAGGGTTAGGGGTAGGTGTATGGTTAGGGTTTGGTTTACTTTAAGTGTTATAGCTATAGCTTGGTTTTGTTTTAGGGCTAGGTCTAGGGTTAGGGCTAGTTTTAGGATTAGTGTTAGGCTTAGGGCTAGTGTTAGGGTTAGGCTTAGGCTTCGGTTTATGGTTAGATTTAGTTAGATTTTGATCTAAAGTTAGTGCTAGGGCTATGTATAAAGCAAGGTTTAGGACTAGGTTTAGGGCTAGGTTTAGGGTTATGGTAAGGGATAGGTTTAGAACTAGTGATAGGATAGTGTGAGAGTTAGAGTTAGTCTTAGGTCTAGGGTTAGGGTTAGGGATAGGGTGGAATTCGGGCAAAGTTTAGGGCTAGGATTAGTATTAGGGTTAGCGTTAGGGTTAGGATTAAGGCTAGGTTTAGGGCTAGGATAAGGACTGGGGTTTTTGTTAGGGTTAGCACTAGGATTAGGGCTAGGGCTAATGTCAGGTCTAGGGTTACGGTTGAGAATAGTTTTAGGGTTATGTTTGTGGCTAGATCTAACGTAAGGGTTAGTTTAGGGTAAGGTTCTGTTTTAGAGCTAAGGCATTTGTTAGGGTCAGAGTCAGGGTTAGAATTTGGTTGAGTTTAGGGTTTAGGGTTAGGGCTTGAATTAGCATTAGGGTAGAGTTAGGGTAATGATAAGGTTTTATAGGGTTCAGGTTAGGTTTATGGTAATTGATAGGTTTAGGGTTAGTGATAGAATTAGTGTTAGGCCTAGGGTTAGCATTCTGGTATGGATAATGATTAGGGTAATGAATAGGGCTAGAGGTAAGGTTAGGGCTAGGGTTATGGTTAGGAATAGGTGTTGAGTTAGGGTTAGGTTTAGGGTTAGAACTAGTGTTAGTGTTAGTGTTATGTGTACCATAAGAGTTAGGTTTTGAGCTAGGTTTAGGCCAATGGCGAGGGTTAGGTCTAGAATTAGGTCTAGGAATAAGATTACAGTACAGTTAAGGTTGGAGTTAGGATTAGGGCTAGCATCATGCTTAGGAGTAGGGTTAGGGTTAGAGTAATGGATATGGATAGAGGTAGGTACAGGGTTATGGTTAGTGTTAGAGTGAAGTTTAGGTTTAGGGTTAGGGCTATGGTTATGTTTAGGTTTATGGAAAAGTTTAGGGTTTGTGCTAGAGTAAGGTCTATATCGAGTGTGAGGTTTAGGGTTAGGTCTAGGGTTAGTTTTCTGGTTAGGTTTAGAGTTATGGTTAGGCCTAGGGTTATCAATAGGTTTAGGGTTAGATTTAGGGTAATGGGTATGTTTCAAGCTAGGTTTAGGGCTAGAGTTAAGTTTAGATTTACGGCTAGTGTTAGGGGTATATTTAGGGATAGGTGTAGGTTTATGTTTATGGTAAGAGTTATTCTTTGAGCTAGGGTTAGGACTAATCGAGTATTAGATTATTGTTTGGGTTAGGGTTATGCTTAGGGCTAGGTTTAGGCCTAGGATTAGCTCAAGGTTTTGTGTTAGGTTTAGGCCTAGGGTTAGGGCTGTGGGTAATGCAAGAGCTAGGGTAATGATTATGGCTAGTTTTGGGGTTGGGGTTATGGTTATGTCTAGTTCTAGTGTTAGGTTTAGATATTCGGTTAGGGTCAGGTTTAGAGGTAGGTTTACTGTTAAAGGCAGGGTCAGTGTTTGGGTTAGTGTTAGAGTTAGGGTTACAGCCAGAATTAGGACTAGGTTTAGGTCTAGGTGTATGGTTAGTGTTTTTGTTAGGTTAAGGTTTATTGTAAGGGCTTCACCTAGGATTTTGTTCAGGTCTAGGGCTAGAATTAAGGCTAGATTTAGGATTAGGTTTAGGTCTATGGCTAGTTTTGGGTTTTGTCTAGGGTTAGGGATAGGTTTAGACCTAGGATTAATGTTAGGGTCATAATAAGGGTCAGGGTTAGAATTAGGGTTTGAGCTAGAGTGACGGCTAGGTTTAGGACTATTAATAGTTTTAGAGTTTTCGTTGGTCTAAGGTTTAGGGATAGGTCTAGGGTTACCATTAGGGTTTCACTTACAATACGAGATAGGCTTAAAGCTAGTGTTAGGGCTAGAGTTAGGATTAAGGTTATGGTTACATCTAGGTTTAGGTCTTGGATTAGGGCTAGATTTTGTGTTAGGGTTAGGACTATAGTTAGGGCAATGGCTAATATAAGAACTAGGGTTACAATTAGAATAAGGGTTATGGGTAGGTCTAGTGTTATGATTAGGTTTAATATTAAGGTGATATTTATAGCTAGGGATAGTGTTAGGATATGATTCAGGGACACTGTTAGTTTTAGGTTTAGGGCTCAAATAAGGGCTAGGATTATGGTTGGAGTTTGGTTTAAGTTGAGGGCAGTGTTTAAAGCTGGGGTGACTATTAAGATCTGGGTTGGGTCACGGTTAGTTTTAAGGTTAGGGTTAGAACTCGAACTAAGGCTAGGGTAACTGTTAGGTTTCTGTTTAAATTAGGGTGGTGTCTAGAGCTCCGGTGAGTGTTAGGGTATGAGTCAGGTTCAGGGTTAGTTTAAGTTTAGGATTATGACTCAAATTAGGGCTAGAGTTAGGTCTAGTTTTGTGTTAGGGTTTAGATTAATTGAAGGTTTAAAGTTAGGGATATTGCTCAATTTTGTTTTAGTCTTTAGCTTAGGGTTTGGGCTAGGTATAAATTTAGTATTAGGGATAGGTGTAATGTTAGTGTTAGGCTTATGCTTAGGCTTAGGTTAGGATTTGGATTAGGGTTACATCTAGGGTTAAAGTTAGATTTAGGGTAATGGATAGGGTTAGGTTTTAGGGTTCAGTGTAGGTTTAGGGTAATGGAGAGATTTAGGGTTTTTGATAGGGTTAGGGTTAGTCCTATTATTAGCATTAGTAATAAGGTTATCATACAGACAATGTATAGGGTTAGAGCTAGGGTTATGGTTAGGATTAGGGCTAGAGTTAAGGTTAGAGTTTGGATTAGGGCTAGTAACCCTAGCTTAGAGTAGGGTTATAATTAGGTTTTGGTTAAAGTTAAGGTTTTGAGTTAGGGTTAGTTCCTGGGTGAGGGTTAGGTTTAGTGTTAGGTCTAGGGTTAGGATTATAGTAATGGTTAGGTTTAGGTTTAGGGTTAGGGCTAGGGTTTTCTTTAGAGTTAGGTTTAGGTTTAGGGTAATAGATTGGATTAGATGTAAGGTTAGCTTTAGTGTTAAGTTTAGTTTTAGGGCTAGTTTTGCTATTGGTTTTAGCATAAGGGTTAGAGTTTGAGTTTGGGTGAGGGTTATGGCAAAGCATATGTTTAGGTTTATGTCTGCAGTTAGGTTTATGGTTTGGGGTAGGGTTTGGTTAGGGTTAGTACTAGGGTTAACATTAGGGTCAGGGTTAGAGTTAGGGTAATTGTTAGGGTTTGGCTTTGGTTAAGTTTAGGATTAGCACTAGGTTTTGGGTTATTTTTAGTGATAGAGCTAGGGTTTTGTTTAGGCTAAGGTTTAGGCTTTGAGCTAGGGTTAGGACTAAGGTGAGGTTTAGGGTTAGGGTAGGTCTAGGGTTAGGGTTAGGGTTATGCTTAGGGTAGCTTTAGGCCTATGATTAGGAATAGGTTTTGTGTTAGGTTTAGGACTAAGGTTAGTGTGATGGGTAATGTAAGATCTAGGGTTCTAATTGTGGTAGTTTTATCAATAGGGTTATGGTTAGGTGTAGTGTTAGGTGTGTATTTTAGTTTAGGGTCAGGTTTAGAGGTCAGTTTACCCTTAAAGGCAGGATCAGTGTTCAGATTAGAGTTAGAGTTAGGGTTACAACCAGAATTAGGACTAGGATGATTCCTGGGGTAAGGTTAGTGTTTGTGTTAGGATAAGGATTATTGTTAGGGCTAGGACTAGGTTTTTGTTTATGTCTAGGGGTAGAATTAAAGCTAGATTTAGGATTAAGTTCAGGTCTAGAACTAATTTTATGGTTAGGTTTAGGTATAAGGTTACCAGTAAGGCCAGTGTTAGGATTTGGTCTAGGGTGAGTGTCAGGCTTAGATCTATAATTAGTGTTAGGTTCAGAATAAGGGTGAAAGTTAGGATTAGGTTTTGGGCTAGGATTAGGACTAGTAATAATGTTTGTGTTTGGTTTAGGCCGAGTATTAGGTTTAGGACTAGGATTAGCATTATGGATATGGTTTGGCTAAGGGTAAGGGATAGGGGTAGAGCTAGGTTTAGGGCTAGTGTTAGGGTTAGGTTTAGGGCTAGGGTTAGAGTTAAGTTTAGATTTAAATCTAGTGTTAGGGCTCTGATTAGGGCTATTTTTGTGTTAGGGCTAGAGCTAGGGTTAGGACTATGACTAATGTAACAATCAGGGTTATGATCAAGGTTAGTTTTAGGGTTAGGGATTGGGCTAGGTCTAGTTTTAGCATTAGCTTTAGGGTTAGGATGATATTTACAGCCAGGGTTAGTGTTTGGACATGAGTCTGGGTCAGGGTTAGATTTTGTCCTAAGACTCAAATTTGAGCTAGTGTTATGGCTAATTGTAGGGTAAGGGTTTGATTTAGGTTAAGGTTTACGGTTAGATCAATGGCTCAGTTTTGTTTTAGGGCTAGGTCTAAGGTTAGAACTAGTTGTAGGATTAGCAATAGTGTTCATCTAGTGGTATGGTGAAGTTTAGGCTTAAGGTCAGAGTTAGATTTAGAGTTATGGTTAGATCTAGGGTTAGGGCTATGCCTGGAATTAGGGCTAAGTTTAGGGCAAATGGTAGCATTATGGTAATGGATAGGGTTAGAAATAGAAATAGGGCTAGGTTGAGAGTTAAATTCAGTCTTAGGGCTAGGGTTAGGAGTTCACTTAGGTTTAGTGCTAAATTAGGGCTAGGATTAGCACTATGTTTAGTGTTACGGTTAGGTCTATGGTTAGGGCTATGGTTGGGGTTAATGTTAGTGTTTAGTGTTAGTTTTATGGGAAGGAATGGGTTTATAGCTAAGTTCAGGGCTAGGGCTAGCGTTGAAATTAGGGCTAGGGCTTGGGTGAAGGTTCGGGTTAGGATTAACGCTAGGTTTAGGGCTATGATGAGGGCTAGGGTTTGTGTTAAGTTTAGGCCTATATTAGGGCTAGGGATAATATTAGGTCTAGGGTTATTATGGTTATGGATAATTTCAGGTTTATATTTGTGGCTAGATATAGTGTAAAGATTAGTTTTAAGCATAGGTTTACTTTTAGAACTAGGGTATTGTTATGGTCAGGTTAAAGGTTAGGGTTTGTTTAGGTTAAGGTTTAGTGTTAGGCCTCAAATTAGCATTAGGGTTAGGTTTAGGGTTAGGGTAATGGATATGGTTAGGTTTAGAGTTCAGATTAGGTTTTGAATAATGGATAGGTCTAGGGTTATAGATATGGTGAGGGTTATCCTAGGGTTAGCATTAGGGTTAGGGTTAAGGTAATGGATAGGATTAGATGTAGGTTTAGGGTTATGATTATGGTTAGGATTAAGGCTAGGTTTAGGATTAAGTTTAGGTTTAGGGTTACAGTTAAAGCAAATTTTAGGGCCGGATTAGGGCAAAAATTTAGATTAGGTTAAGCTAGGGTACGGGCTATGGCTAATGTAAGATCTAGGATTATGATTTCGGTTCAATTTAGGGTTAATGTTTAGTCTAGATCTAGTGTTAGCATTATCTTTAGGGTTAGTGTGATATTTATAGCTAGGGTTAGTGTTAGGATATAAGTCAGGGTCAGGTTTAGTTTTAGGCCTAGTACTCAAATTAGAGTAAGAAGTTTATGGCTAGATGTAGGGTTATTGTTTAGGTTATGGTGAAGGGTTAAGGAAATGGCTCTGTTTTGTTTTAGGGCTAAGGCTAGAGATAGGGCTAGTTTTAGGATTAGCTATAGTGTTAGGTCTAGTGGTAGGGTGAGGTTCAGGCTTAGTGTTAGGGTTAGATTTAGAGTTATGGTTAGGTCTAGGGATTGGTCTAGGGCTAGGATTAGGGCTAAGGTTAGGACCTGTGTTAGGTTTATGGTAACTGATAGGGTTAAAACTAGAAATAGGGCTAGTGTGAGTGTTAGACTTAGTTTTAGGTCTAGAATTAGGGGTATGTTTAGGGCTAGGATTAGCACTATGTTTAGGGTTAGGGTTAGGCCTATGGTTAAGGCTAGAGTTAGGGTTAGTGTTAGGGTAAGTGTTAGGGTTAGAGTTGGGGAAAGGATGAGCTTATAGCTAGGTTCAGGGCTAATGAGAGGGTTAAAATCAGGGGTAGTGCTAGGGTTAGGGTTCAGGTTACGATTAAGGCTAGGATGTGGGCTAGGATTTGTATTATGTTTAGGGCTTGTGTTAAGGCTAGGGCTAATGTCAGCTCCAGGTATATGGGTAGGGTTAGTTTTTGGGTTAGGTTGTGGCTAGGTCTAGTGTAAGGGTTAGGTTTAGGATAAAGGTCAGGTTTAGAGCTAGGTATATTATTAGGGTCAGTGTCCAGGCAGAGTTTGGTTTAGGTTAATGTTTATGGTTAAGGCTTGATTTAATGTTAGGTTTAGGGCTAGGGTGAGGGTAATGGATAGAGTTAGGTTTAGAGTTCAAGTTATTTTAGAGTAATGAAGAAGTTTAGTGTTAGGAATAGGGTTAGTGTTAGGCCTAGGGTTAGCATTTAATTTAGGCTTATCTTTAGGGTAATTGATAGGGTTAGAGCTAAGGTTAGGGATAGGGTTAAGGTTAAAATTAGGGCTAGTATATGGTTAGTCCTAGGGCTAATGTTAGGGTTAGGTTTAAGGTAAGTGTTACCATTAGAGCTTGGTTTAGGGCTAGGGAAAGGATTAGGCATAGGGTTAGGTCTAGGGTTACAGTTAGGATTACAATTAGGGCTAGGTTTAGGGCTAGCATAATGGCTAGGTATTGTGGGAGTTTTATGGCTAGCATTAGGGCTATGGGTAATGTAAGAGCTAGGATTATGTTTGTGACTAGTTTTAGGGTTAAGGTTATGGATAAGTCTAGTGTTAGGGTTCAGTTTTGGGTTAAGATAAGGATTAGAGCTAGGGTTTGGGTTATGGTAAAGATCACTGTTTGGGTTACAGTTAGGTTTAGGTTTAGGACCAGCATTAGAACTAGCATTTTGTCTAGGGATAGAGTTAGTATTTGCATTAGTTTAAGGGTTATTGTTAGGGTTAATGCTAGGTTTTTGTTCAGAGCTAGGGCTATATTTATGACTCTATTAAGGATTAGGTTTGATCCAGTTCTAGTGTTATGGTTAGGTTTAGGTATAGTTTTACTGGTAGCGGTACTCTTGGGTTCCATTTAGGGTTGGGGTCAGGTTTAGACCTATGGTTAGTGTTAGGGTGAAAATAAGGGTCAGGGTAAGGGTTTGGGATTGGGTTAGAGTTGGAGCTAGAATAAGGGCTAGGGTTAGAACTAGTAATAGTGTTAGGATTTGGGGTAGGCTAAGAATTAGGGTTAGGACTAGGGTATCATTAGGTTGAGGGTTTGGCTTAGGGTAACATTAGGGTTAGGATTATGGTTAGGTCTAGGGTAGCATTAGGTTGTGGGTGTGGCTTAGGGTAAGGGATATTTTTAGAGGTAGAGTTAGGGTTTGTGTTAGGGTTAGGTTTAGGGCTATGGTTAGGGTTAGGGTTTCAACTGGGATTAAGGCTCGGAGTAGGGCTAGGATTTGTGTTAGCATTAGGACTATGGCTAATGTAAGAACTAGTTTCCAATTAGAGCTAGATTTAGGGTTAGCATTAGGTTGATATTTAGAGCTAGGGTTAGTGTTAGGGTCCACGTCGAGACAGGATTATTTCTAGGGTTAGGTATAGGACTCAAATTAAAGCTAGGTTTAGGTCTAGGTGTAGGATTAAGTTGTGGTTTAGGTTAAAGGTTAGGGTTATGGTTATGGCTCGGTTTGTTCTATGGCTAGGGTAGGGTTAGGGCTATTTTTCCAATTAGCATTTGGGTTAGGGCTAGTGTTAGGGTGAAGTTTACACTTAATGTTAGAGATAGATCCATGTTCTGGGCTAGGGTGAAGGTTAGGGCTAGGATTGGGGCTAGGGATAGGGCTAAGTTTTGGTTTATGATAAGGGATAGGTTTAGAAGTAGTACTAGGGTGAGGGTGAGAATGAGACTTAGTCTTAGGACTAGGGCTAGGGTCAGGTTTAGGGTTAGGCTAAATTAGGGCTAGGATTAGCACTAGGGCTATTGTTAGGTTTAGGCCTAAGTTTAAGGCTAGTGTTAGTGCTAGCGATAGGGTTAGGGTAAGGTATGATGTTACAGCTAGGTTTAGGGTTAGGGAAAGGGATAAAATTAAGGTTAGGGCTGGGGTTAATTTAGGATTAGAATTAAGGCTAGGATTAGAGCTAGGATTAGAGCTAGGATTTGTGTTAGGTTTAGGACTAGGGCTAATGACAGGTCTAGGGTTATCGTTAGGAATAGTTTTACAGTTAGGTATATGGCTAGGTTTATTGTAAGGGTGAGGGTGAGGGTTGGGGTCAGGTTTACAGATAGCGTATTATTAGGGTCAGAGTCAGAGTGAGGGTATGGTTTAGGTTCATGTTTAGGGTTAGGGCTCAAATTAGCATTAGGGTTAGGGTTAGCATAATAGTTATGGTTAGGTTTAGGTTTCAGGTTAGTTTTAGGGTGATGGATAGGGTTAGGGTTAGTAATAGAGTTAGGGTTAGGACTAGGGATAGAATTCGGTTAGAGTTATTGTTAGGCTAATAGATAGGATTAGAGCTACAGTTAGGGCTAGGGTTAATGTTAGGTTAGGGTTATGATTAGGGTTAGACCTTGGGTTAGAATTTCATTAGGGTTATGGTTAGGGTAATGGATAGTATTCAAACTAGGGTTAGGGCTAGGGTTATGGTTAAAATTAAGGCTATGGTTAAGGTTAGGTCATGGGTAGGTTAACAAATGGGATTAGAACTGTGGTTAGGGTTAGGGTTATGGTTAGGTTAGGGCTATGATAATGGTTAGGCTTTGGGTTAGAATTTGGTTAGGGTTATGGTTAGGGTAATGGATAGGATTTGAGCTAGGGTTATGTTTAGGGTTATGCTTAAGATTAGGGCTTTGTTTCAGGTTAGGTTTTATGTTAGGATAGGTTTAGGTTTAGGGTTAGGTTTATTTTAAGTGTTAAGGCCAGAGTTAGGGTTAGGGTTAGTGTTAAAGCTAGGGTGAGGTCTCGGATTAGGGCTAGGTTTTGGGTTAGGTTAGGGCTAGGGTAGCACTATGTCTAATGTAAGATCAAGGGTTACGAATAGGGCTAGTTTTAGGTTTAACGTTAAGTCTAGGTCTACTGTTAGTGTTAGGTTTAGGTTCAGGATGATGATTTGAAATAGGGTAAGTCAGAGACAACAACAATGTTACATTTAGGGTTAGGATTAGGACTCGAATTAGGCCTAGGGTTAAGGCTAGGTGTAGGGTTAGGATTTGTGTTAGGATTAGGGTAATTTTTAGGTATAGGGCTAATATCAGGTCTAGGGTTAGAGTTAGTATGATGGCTCAGTTTTGTTTTAGAGCTAGGGATATGGTTATGGCTAGCTTTAGGATTAGCAATAGTGTTAGGGCTAGTGGTAGGGTGAGTTTTAGGCTTAGATTTTTTGTTATGCTTAGATCTAGGTTTAGGGCTAGGGCTAAGGTTAAGGCAAGTGTTAGGGTTAAGGTAACAGATAGGGTTAGAATTAGAAATAGGGCTAGGGCGAAAGGTAGAGTTATTCTTTTGGCTAGGGTTAGGAGTAGGTTTAGTGTTAGGGCTAAATTAGGGCTAGGATTAGATCTAGGGTAAGTGTGAGGGTTAGGCCTAGTTTTGGGCTAGAGTTAAGGTTAGTGTTAGGGTAAGGGTTAGGGTTAGAGTTAGGGTAAATAATAGAGTTATAGCTAGGTTTAGTGCTAGGGCAAGGGTTATACATAGGTTTAAGACTGGGGTTAGGGTACAGTTTAGGATTAAGGCTAGGTTTAATGCTAGCAAGAGGGTTTGTGTTAGGGATAGGGATAAGATTAGGGCTAGGGATAATGTTAGGTCTAGTATTATGGTTAAGGACAGTTTTATGGTTAGGTTATGGCTAGGTCTAATGTAAGGTTTAGGTTTAGGGTAAAGGTCAGGTTCAGAGCTAGGTGTATTATTAAGATTAGAGTCAGGGTTAGGGATTGGTTTAGATTAAGGTCTAGGGTTAAGGGTCAAATTAACATTAGGTTTTGGGTAATGGAACGGATTTGATTTAGGGTTCAGGTTAGGTTTAGGGTTTTGAATAGCTTTAGGGATAACTATTCACTTAGGTTTAGTCCTATTGTTAGCATTTGTTTTAGGCTTATATATAGCATAATGTATAAGAATACAGCTAGGGTTGGTGCTAGGTTTATGGTTGGGATTAGGGCTAGAGTTAGATTTAGTGTTAGGGTTCAGCTTAGGGTTAGCGGTAGGTTTAGGGTAAGTGTTAGAGTTTGAGCTAGGTTTAGGTCTAGGGCCGGGTTAGGGTTAGAGCAGGTATAGGGTAAAAGTTAAGGATAAGGTTACAGTTATCATTAGGGTTAGGATTATGGTTATGGTAATGGATAGAGTTAGATCTAGGGTTTGGACAATGGTTTCAGTTAAAATTAGGGTTAAATTTAGGGTTAGGGATAGATCTATGTTAATGTTTAGGGTTAGGATTAGGGCTAGGTTTTGGGGTAGTGATAGGGTTAGACTTACTTTATTCAAATTTCTTTGATACAAACTAGGATTCATTTTTAACTAACCTTACTCTGTTCCCCTGGTTTAGGCATTTTGATCCAAATGTTTGGTGTCAGGAACAGTTAATATTTTCATTTTAGTTCATTTTTACCTATACGAGTAAATGGAAATAGACCTGGAAATAAAACAGGGTTTATGCTAGTTGCTTGAAACTGCACACACACCCTCAATTCTTTAATAGGACACTGTGATATGTTCCTTGTGAGTGTAGGCATAAGCTGAAGCATGCAAAAACAACTTTATCTGAGAGCCCTTTAGGAGAAAGCAGGCAAATATGCGTGCACAGAAATTTCCCCCACAATTATTTGGTCAGATTTGTTTGATACTGCATAGGATTCATTATTTAGCTTGCCCCACAAAGCTCTCCAAGTGTGGGACTTCTAGGATCAATGGTTCTCTAATCCAGTTAGGGTTAGTGTTAGGTTTAGGGTTAGGTCTAGGGTTAGATTTAGTGTCAGGGTGAGAGTAAGTTTTGTACAAATTTCTTTGATACTTGAAAGGAGTTATCTTTTACCTAGCCTTAACATGTTCCCCAGGTTTGGGCCTTCTTTTTTCTATGGTTCTGTGTCAGGAGCACTCTGTATTTTAAGGTTTCACTTCATATTGACCCATATAGGTAAATAAAAATGGAGGTTGAAATCAAGCTAGGTTGGTGCTAGCTGCTTAAAATTTCAGACACTGAATTAGTTCTCTGTGGGAACTCTATGGATTGTTCCTTGTGAAAGTAGCCCTAAGAAGAAGATGGCAAAAACAACTTTATCCGAGAGTCCTTTTGCAGAAAACAGAGAAATGTGCGTGAATTGAAATGCCGCTTCAATTATTTTGTCATATTTCTTTGATACTGCATAGAATTCATCTGATAGCTTACTACACTAGGCTACCCAAGATTGGGACATCTAGGATCAACATTTTTTTAAACAGGTTAGGGTTTGTGTTAAGGTTAGTGTTAGGGCTAGTGTTAGAGCTAGTATTAGGGTTAGAGTTAGTTTTGTTCAAATTTCTTTGATACTGGGAAGGATTCATTTTTCTCTTAACCATACTATGCTCCACATGTTTGGGCCTCCTAGGTTCAGTGGTTCTTGGTAAGGAACAGTTTGTAGTTCAAAGTTTCAGTTCATTTTGTCCTATACAGGTAAAAGGATATGGAGCTAGAAATCAAACAGCATTGGTGCTGGCTGCTTGAAACTTCACACGCCATCAATTCTCTCTGGGCAATCTCTGGTTTGTTATTGTGAAAGTAGGCCTTAGTTGAAGCATGTAAAAAATGTTTATCCAAGAGTCCTTTAGGAGGTAACAGGGAAATATGCATGTACTGATATACTCCATCAATTATTTGGTCAGATTTCTTTGATACTGCATAGCATCCCTTAGCTTGCCCTACTTGGCTGCCCAGGTTTGCAACATCTACAGTCAAAGGTTTCATGAAAAAGATAGTGTTAGGGGGATTGTTATGGTTAGAGCTAGTGTTAGGGTTAGAGTTAGTTTTATCAAAATCATTTGATACTTGGCAGGATTTATCTTTTATCTAGATTTACTCTTGTCCCCAGGTTTAGGCCTTCTCCGTTCACAGGTTTGCTGTCAGGAACAATTTGTATTGCAAGATTTCACTTCATTTTGACCTATACAGGAAAGTTAATAGAGCCAAAAATCAAACAGGGTTTGTGCTTCTTAAAACTTCACACACTCCAATAGTTCTCTGTATGGACTCTGGTATGTTCCTTAGAAAGCAGGCCTAAGCTTAAGCATGCAAAAACAACTATATCCAAGGGCCCTTTAGAAGAAAACAGGGAAATATGCATGTACTCAAATAACTCCCATAATTATTTTGTCAGATTTGTTTGATGCAGTGTAAGATTCATTACTTCGCTTGCCCACAAGGCTCCCCAGTGCAGGACTTCTAGGATCAATGGTTGTCTGATCAGGTTAGGGTTATGGGTAGGATTGGGGTTAGGGCTAGGGCTAGGGTTAGAGGTAATGTTAGGGTGAGAGTTAGTTTTGTTCAATTTTTTTTGATACTGGGCAGGATTTATCTTTTATCTAGCCTTAGTATGCTCCCAAGTTTTGGGCCTTCTTGAATCAATTGTTTGTTATCATGAACACTTTTTATTTTAAGGTTTCACTTCATTTTGACCTATATGGGTAAATGAAAATGGAGGTGGAAATCAAACAGGCATCACTTCCCCTAAACCTAACCCTAAACCTAACCCTAACCCTAGCCCTAAGACTAATTCTAACTCTCGCCCTAGCCCTATTGCTAGTTCTAACCCTATGCCTGACCATAACCCAAACACTAGCCCTAACCTTAGCCCTAACCCTAGCCATAGCCCTAACCCTAGAAATAACCATAACTCTAAATCTATCCTTAAGCCTAAACTTACACTATCACTAGCAATAACACTAACACTAATTGTAAAACTACCCTTTACTTTAGCCTAAGCCCTAAAACAAAACCGAGCCATAGCACTAACCCTAAACCTTAACATAAACCAAATCATTACCCAACATCTAGCCCTAAGCCTACCCCTAATTCGAGTCCTATCCATAACCCTAAAATGAATCCTTAACCTGACTCTGACTCTAACACTAACCCTAGATCAAAACATCACCCTAAACCTAAACCTAATCCTAAAACTAGACTTAGCCTTAATGGTAACTCTAAAACTAGCCCTAATTGTAACTCTAGTTCTTACATTAGCCATAACCCTAACAATAGCCCTAACATAACCCAAAACCTAGCCCTAATACAAGACCAAAACACATATTTAACCCTAACACTAACCATAAACCTAGCCCTAACCCTTACCCTAAACATAACCTTATCTTTAATACTTGCACTGTCTTTAAACCTAATCCCAAACCTTAACAATAATCCTAGCCCTAACCCTAGTTCTAACCCTATCCATTACCTTCACCCTAACCCTGACCCTAATGCTAACCCCTAGCCAAACTCTAGCACTATCCTTAAACCTAACCAATCCATTACCATAAAAATAATCTGAACCTTAAACCTAACCATATCAATTACCCTAACCATAGCCTTAACCCTAATGCTAATTTGAGCTCTAACCCTCAACCTTAACCTAAACCAAACCCTAACAATGACCCTGACCCTAATAATACCCCTACCTCTAAAGCTGACCTGACCCTCATCCTAACCCTTACACTATACCTAGCCATAAACCTATGCCTAAAACGTTCCCTAAACATAAACCTAGAACTGATATTAAACCTAATCCAAATGATAGCCCCAACCCTAAGACAAACTGTAGCCTTAATGCTAGACCTAACACTAGCTTTAATCCTAAACCTAAACTTAACCCAGATGTAACCCTAATTTAAATCCTCGCCTTAGCCATAAAACTAGCTGTAAGATCATTCCTTACCCTACCATAATCCTAATGCTAATCCTAGACCTAAACCTAGTCCTAACACTAACACTAACTCTAGCCCTATTCCTAGCCCTAATTTAGCCCTAAACTTAACTGTAACCCTAACTATAGCCCTAAGACTAAATTTAACTCTCACCCTAGTTCTATTAATAGTTCTAACCCTATCACTTATCATAACCCAAAACCTACCCCTACCTCTAGCCAAAACCCGAGACCTAACCTTCACCCTAGCCCTAACCCTAGATCTAAACCTAACTCTAAATCTAACCCTAATCCTAATCCTAAACCTCTCCCTAACACTGGCCATAACCCTAATGCTAAACCTAAAACTAATCCTATCCCTACACTTAACGCTAACACTAGGCCAAACCTAACCCTATCACAATCCTTAAACCTATCCATTACCATAACCCTAACCCTAACTTAACCGTAGCTCAAACCCTAACCATTACCTTAAAACTAACCCTAATCCTAACCCTTACCTAATCTGAAATTTATATCTATCCAATACCCTGAACCTAATGATAACCCTAGAACAAACACTAACAGTAATCCAGACACTAACTGTAACTCTTACACAGGCATAATCCTAATCCTAACCCTCACCCTAGTGCAAACTAACCCTAGCTCAAAACCTAAACCGTACCCTAAACCTAAACCTAATCCTATCCCTAAGCCTAACCCTAACCCTTACTCTAGGCGCTCTAAATATAAACCTACTTCATACAATAATGGTAACTTTAACCCTAGCCCTAAACTAACCCCAAACCTTGCCTTAATCCGAGTCCTAAACCTAGCTTTAACAATAAACTTAAACCTTACCCTAACCCAAACACTAGCCATAATCCTATACATAAACCTAGCCCTAAATTTAGGGCTAACCCTATCAATTAACCTAACGATAACCCTAACCCTTCTGATACCCTAGGAGTAAACCTAATCATATAAATTACACTAAACCAAACCTAAACCCTAAATCTAATGCTGTCATCACTCAAACCCTAAATCTAACACTAATTTGAGCCCTGCACCTAAACACTAACTTAACCCAAACCCTAATCCTGGCCCTGTTTTCACCCTAAATCTAAGCCTGACCCTAACCGAAAACCTAACCCTTACACTGGACCAAGCCATAAACCTAACACTAAATCTATCCCTAACTGTAACCGTAGACCTGACATTAGTCATAGCTCAAATACTATCCATAACCCTAAAACAAATCAAGGGTATCCTTAATCATAATACTAACCATAACCATAGTTCTAACCCTAATACTATCCCTCACCCTTGACCTAAACCTAGCTATAACCACATCCCTTACCCTAAACTAAACCCTAACTCTAACCCTAACCCTAGTAACCCTTGCTTTTTCCTTAGCCCTAGGACTAACCCTATATCGAAACCTAACTCTAAATCTAACCCTAACTTGATGCCTAAGCCTAATCTTAAAACTAGTCCTAACCCTAGCTGTAACATAACTCTAGCCATAATTTAGCCCTATCCTTAAACCTAACCCTAACCCTAGACCTAAGACTAATTATAACTCTCACACTAGCCCTGTCACTCGTTCTAATCCTATCCCTTACCATAACCCTAACCCTAGCCCTAACCCTAGTGCTAATTATTTCCCTATCCTTATCCCTAGCACTAACCTTAGGCAAAATGTAACTCTAAATCTAGCCCTAAACCAAAGCCTAAGCCTATCCCTAACACTAGCCCAAACCATAACACTTATCCTAAAATGAGCCCAAACGCTAGCCTTATCCCTAAAATAAAACCGAGCCATAGCTCTAACCCTAACCATTAACCTAAACCAAACCCTAACCTTATACTTAGACCCTAACCCTAGCCCTAAATCGAGTTGGAAGCCAAACCCTAAAACCTACACTGAACTTGACACTGACTCTAATACTTCTAACTCTTAACATCACCCTAACACTAAATCTAACCCTACACTAAACCTAGCACTAAAACCCTAAAACTAGCCCTAAATGTAAACCTAATACTTGCATTAGCTGTAACCCTAAACCTAGCCCTAACATAACCCAAAACCTCTAATCCGAGCCCTAACCCTAGCTTTAAACCTAAGCTAACCCTAACACTAACCCTAATTGTAACCATAACTCTACCCTTAAACTGATCTCTAACTCTACCCATCACCATAACAATAACCCTAACCATAATGATAACCCTAGGCATAAACCTAACCCTATCCTGAATCCTAAACATTCCATTACTCTAAACCTAACCTGAATCCTAAACATAGCCCTATCATTACCCTAACCCTGATCCTAAAACTAATTCAAGCCCAAACTTGAAACCTTATCCTATCCCAAACCCTAAACCATACCTTGACCATAATAATACCCCTAGCTCTAAACTTGACCATAACCTAACCATTAGCCTAGATGTAGCCATAAACCAAACCTTAAAACAATCTTTAACCATACTTCTGGACCTGAGATTAGCCCTAGCCCTAATCCTAGCCCTAATCATAAAAACACACCTAACCCTCATCCTAGCCCTAAACCTAGCCTTAATCATAATCCTAAATCTAGCCCTATACCTAACCCTACTTCTAACCCTCATTCTACCTCTAAATGTAGCTATAACGTCACCCCTTACCCTAAATTTAAACCTGTCTCTAACCCTAACCCTAGGCTTAAATACAAAACCTAGCCCAAATGTTGTCCTATCTCTAACACTATCCTAACCCTAGCCCTAAGACTAACTCTAAATCTTGCCCTAGCCCTAGCCCTATCCCTAGTTCTATCCCTACCCGCTACCATAAACCAAACACTTACCCTAAAGTGAGTCACAGCCCTAACCCTAACTCTAAAATCTAACCTTAAACCTAAGCCTAAGCTTAACACTAACACTAGCCCTAACCCTAAAGACAATCATAAAACTAACCCTAACCCTAATCAGATCAGTAAACCAAAACCGAGCAATAGCCCTAACCCTAAATCTTAACTTAAACCAAACACTAACACTCCACCTAGATCTAAACCTAGCCCTAATTCGAGTCCTAAGACTCACCTTAAAACTAATTCTGACACTGATTCATAGCCTAACACTCACCCTAGTATAAACACCGCCCTAAACTCAAACCGAACACTAACATTAACAATAGCCCTAATTCGACTCTTAATGCTAACCCTGAAAGTAACCCTGACCCTGAATCCTATCCTAACAAGAACCATAGTATAAATATCACCCTAACCTTAAACCTAACCCTAGCACTCAAACTACCCCTAACCCTAACTCTAAAACTAACCCTAAGGGTAACCCTAACTCTTACATTAGTGGTTGCCCTAATACTAGCCCTAACCCTAACACAAAATCTAGCCCTAAACCTAGCTTTAACCCTAACTCTAACCCTAACCATAGCCCTAACTCTAGATCTAAATTAGTACCTTACCCTAAGGGAAACCCTAAATCTAAGAGTACACCTAGACCTATTCCTAGTCCTTAGACAAAACAAAACCCTAACCCTATTTATAGTCCTAAACCTAGCCTTCACTTTAGCTCTAACACTATCCCAAACCCTAACCCTAACCCCGACTCTTATTCTGACCGTAACACTAAACCTAGGTCTAAACTTAACCCCTACCCTAACCCAAAAGTTATCATAATCCTATCCGTAGACCTAACTCTTAACCTAACTCTCAGCCTAGCTGTAATCATACCTCAGAACCTAACCCTTACGCTAAACATAACCCTAAATCTAATCCTATTTCTAATCCTCACCTTAAACCTAACACAAGACATAATCCTAACCATAACACTAGCCCTAACCTTAACTCTAACTGTATCAATTACCCTAAACATAACACTTACCATAATGCTAATCCTAGTCTTAACCCTAACCCTATCGCTTTCCCAAAACCTATCAATTACCCTAAAGCTACCCTGAACCCTAAACCTAACCCAAACATTATGCTAACCCTAAGCCTAATGCTAACTCGAGCCCTAACCTAACCTCAATTCTAAACCAAACCATAACACTGACCGTGACCATAGTAATACCCCTAGCTCCAAACCTGACTCTTACCCTATCTAACCCTTACACTAGACGTAGCCATACACCTAACCCTAAAACTATTCCTAAAATTAACCCTAGACATGATATTAACCTTAGTCTTAATCCTAGCCCTAACCCTAACACAAACCCTAGCCCTTATCTAGCCCTGAACATAGCCTTAATTTTATCCCTAAACCAAATCCAAGGCCTAACCATAACACTAATCGTAGCCCTAATCTTAGCCCTAATTTAGCCTTATTCCTAAACCTAACACTAACTCTAGCCCAAAGACTAACTATAACTCTCACCCTAACTGTAAACCTAGTTCTAACTCTATCCCTTACTAGAACCCTAATCCTAGCTCTAACCCTTGGTGTAACCCTAGCCCTATTCATAGTCCTGGCCACAATCCTAGATTTAACACTAACTCTAAATCTAACCCTACCCTAAGCCTAAACCTAAACTTAACACTGGTCCTAACAATAATGCTTATCCTAAAAATAGCTCTAACCCAAGCTCTAGCCCTAAAACAAAACCAAGTCATAATCATAACCCTAATTCTTAACCTAAAACAAACCCTAACCCTACAATTACCCCTAACCATATCCCAAATTCTAGTCCTAACCCTAACCCAAAACTTACCCTACCCTGACTCTGACCCTAACACTAACCCTGGATCTAAACTTCATCATCATCATAAACCTCAACCTAACACTAGACCTAGCCATAACCCTAACCCTATAACTAGTGCTAATCATAACCCTAGTTCATACATATTCTGTAGCCTTAATCCTAGCCTTAACCTAACCCAAAACTTAGCCTTAATCCGAGTCCTAAACCTAGCTTTAACCCTAAACTTAAACCTAACCCTAACCCAAAACTAGCCCTAATCCTATACATACCCCGAGCCCTAACCTTAGGTCTAAACCTATGCATTACCCTAACAATAACCCTAACCCTTAAGCTAACCCCAGGCCTAACCCTTACCCTATCTATTACACTAAACAAAACCTAAAACCTGAAAGTAACCCTGTCATTACCCTAAACCTAAACCCTAAACTAACCCAAACCCTAAACCTGACTCTGAAGCTAAAAATAACCCTAGATATAAACCTGAATCTTACCCTAAACCTAATCCTTACACTGGACCATGCCATAAACCTAACACCAAATCTAGTCCTAACTATAAACCTAGATCTGACATTAGACCTAGCCCTAATATTATCCCTAACCCTAACAGAAATTCTAAACCTCATCCTAGACATAAACCCAGCCTTAATCATAACTCCAAGCCTAACTCTAGCCCTAACCCTAATACTAACCCTTGCCCTAGCACTAAACCTAGCTAAAACTACATCCCTTACCCTAAACGTAACCCTACCTCTAACCCTAACCCTTATTGTCACAATTGTCCTATCTTTAGCTCTAGATTTAACATGAGATTGAAACTTAACTTGAAATATAATCCTAACTCGATGCCTAAGCCTAATACTAGCCCTAAACCTTATGCTAATTTTAAAACTAGCTCTAACCCTAGCCCTAACACTAACCATAGCTGTAATTTAGCCCTATCCTTAACCCTAACCTTAACCCTAACCTTAGCCCTAAGAATAACTCTCACACTGGCCCTATCATTTGTTCTAATCCTATCTCTTCCCATAAACCTAACCCTATCCCATATCCTAGTCCTAACCCTTGCCCTATGCTTAGCCCTAGCACTGACCTTAGATAAAAAAACTAACTCTAAATTTAACCCTAAACCGAAACCTAAGCCTAATTTGAAGACTAGCCCTAACCCTAACAGTAATCCTAAAAATTGCCCTAACCCTAACTCTAGCCCTAAATCCAAACTGAGCCAAAGATCTAACCCTAACCCTTAACCTAAAACAAGTCCTAACACTACACATAGCCCTAACCCCAGCCTTAATTTGAATTTTAAGCCAAACCCTAAAACTAACCCTGACCCTTACTCTGACCATAACAGTAAACCAAGGTCTAAACATCACCCTAACCCTAAACCTAAACCTAACACTAAACCTAGCTTAAACACTAAAATTAGCCGTAATCATAATCCCAGTACTTACATTAGCTCTAACCCTAACACTAGCACTAAATTAACCCAAAACCTAGCCCTAATAATAATCATGACCCTACTCCTAAACTGATTTTTAACTCTATCCATTACCATAACCATAACCCTAACCCTAATGCTAATTCAAGCCCTAACTTTAAACCTTAAGTAATCCCAAATCCTAACACAGAACTTAACCCTAATAATACCCCTAGCTCTAAATCTGACACTAACCCTATACCTAACCCTTACACTAGACATACACATAATCCTAACACTAAAACTATCTTTAACCATAATTCTGGACCTGAACTTAGCCCTAGCACTAATCCTTGCCCTAACCATGAAAACAAAACAAAACAAAACAAAACAAAAAAACATAGCACTACCAATAGACATTTAGGGTAATTGTTAGGGTTAGGGCTAGGGTTAAGTTTAGCATTTGGACTAGGGTTAGGGTTATTGTTAATGATAGGGCTAGGAATATATTTAGGCTAAGGTTTAGGCTTTGAGCTGGGGTTAGGACTATGGTGAGGTTTAGGGCAAGGGTAGGTCTAGGGTTAGGGTTAGGGTTATGCTTAGAGTAGGTTTAGATATCTGATTAGGAATAGGTTTTGTGTTAGGTTTTAGCCTAAGGTTAGTGCAATGGTAATGTAAGATCTAGGGTTCTCATTGCGGTAGTTTTAGGGATAGGATTATGGCTAGGTCTAATGTTAGGTTTATATTTTGGTTTAGGGTCAGGTTTAGAGGTAGGTTTACCCTTAAAGGCAGGGTCAGTGTTCAGATTAGAGATAGAGTTAGGGTTACAACCAGAATTAGGACTAGAATTAGGTCCTGGGGTAGGGTTAGTATTTGGGTTAGTGTAAGGATTATTGATAGGGCTAGGACAAGGTTTTGTTTATGTCTAGGGGTAGATTTAAAGCTAGATTTAGGATGAGGTTTAGGTCTAGAACTAATTTTAGGGTTAGGTTTAGGTATAAGGTTACCAGTAAGGCCAGTGTTAGAATTTGATCTAGGGTGAGGGTCAGGTTTAGACCTATAATTAGTGTTAGGGTCAGAATAAGGTTGAAAGTTAGGGTTAGGTTTTGGGTTAGGATTAGAGCTAGAATGAGGTGTAGGGTTAGGACTAGTAATAGGGTTAGTGTTTGGATTAGGGTAAGGATTAGGATTAGGACTAGGATTACCATTATTAATAGGGTTTGGGTTAGGTTTAGGGATAGGACTAGAGCTAGGGTTAGGGCTAGGCTTAGGGTTAGGTTTAGGGCTAGGGTTAGGGTTAGGTTTAGATTTAAATCTAGTGTTAGGGCTCTGATTAGGGCTATTTTTGTGTTAGGCTTAGAGCTAGGGTTAGGGCTATGACTAATGTAAGAACCAGGTTTATGATTAGGGTTAGTTTTAGGGTTAGTGTTTGGGCTAGGTCTAGTGTTAGCATTAGCTTTAGGGTTAGGTTGATATTTAGAGCCAGGGTTAGTGTTTGGATATTAGTCTGGGTAAAGGTTAGTTTTTGTCCTAGGACTCAAATTTGAGCTGGTGTTATGGCTAGTTGTAGGGAAAGGGTTTGATTTAGGTTAAGGTTTAGGGTAGAGCAATGGCTCAGTTTTGTTATAGGGCTAGGGCTAAGGTTAGAACTAGTTGTAGGATTAGCAATAGTGTTCAGCTAGTGGTATGGTGAAGTTTAGGCTTAAGGTTGGGGTTAGATTTAGTATGATTAGATCTAGGATTAGGACTATGCCTCAAATTAGAGCTAAGTTTAGGTCTAATATTAGGGTTATGGTAATGATTATGATAAGAAATAGAAATAGGGCTAGGGTTAGGAGTTCACTTAGGGTTAGCACTAAATTAGGGCTAGAATTAGCGTTATGTTTAGTGTTAGGGTTAGGCCTATGGTTAGGGCTATGGTTAGGGTTAATGTTAGTGTTTACGGTTAGTTTTAGGGGAAGGAATTGGGTTATAGTTAGGTTCAGGGCTAGGAAAAGAATTAAAATTAGGAGTTGGGCTAGGGTGAGGGTTAGGGTTAGGTTTAAGACTAGGTTTAGGGCTAGGTTGAGGGCTAGGGTTTGTGTTAAGGTTAGGTCTATATTTGGGCTAGGGCTAATATGAGGTCTAGGGTTATTATAGTTAGGTATAGTTTCAGGTTTAGGTTTATGGCTAGGTATAGTGTAAGGATTAGGTTTAGGGATAGGGTTAGTTTTAGAACAAGGGTATCATTAGATTCAGGGTCAGAGTTAGGGTTTGTTTAGGTTAAGGTTTAGTGTTAGGGCTCAAATTAGCATTAGGGATAGGTTTAGGGTTAGGGTAATGGATATGGGTAGGTTTAGGATTCAGATTAGGTTTAGAATTATGGATAGGGTTAGGGTTATAGATAGTGTTAGGGTTATCTTAGGGAAAGCATTAGGGTTAGGGTTTGGGTTAAGGTAATGGATAGGATTAGATGTAGGATTAGGGCTATGATTTGGTTAGGATTTAGGCTAGGATAAATCTAACCCTTACCCTAATGTTAATCTAGTCTTAACCTTAGCCAAAACCCTACCCCAAACCATAAACCTAACCGTAGACCTAACCCTAAACTTAATCTTTGCCATAACCCTCACCCTAACTCAAACCCTAACCCTTGCCCTAAACCTAATAGGAAACTTAGCCCTAAGACTAAACTTAACCCTAAAGCTAACCTTACATCTAATCCAATCTATTAACCTAAACCTAAACCTAACTCTAATGAAATCCTTAGCCCTAACCTTAAACCTAAACCTAACCATTACTATAATCCTAACCCTAGACCTTACACTAAAACTAACCCTTACCCTAGAACTAACCCTAACTCTATACCTTAACTTTACCATAAAAGTAATTATTACCCTACTCTAAGATAGAGTTACTAGCCCTAATCCAAACCCTAACCTTAACTCTAGCCCTAATCCTAAACATAACCCTAGCTCTAACCCTATACATTACCTCTATGATAATCCTCTTCCTAATGATAACCCTAGGCCTAACCCTAACCCTATCACAAACCCTAAATATCTCCATTACCCTAAACCTACACTGAACCCTAAACCTAACCCTATCCATTACCCTAAACCTAACTTTAACCCTAGAACTAACCCTTACTCCAAATCTTAACCTAAGAATTACCATAAGCCTAACACTAATATTACACCTAACCCTAATACTAATTGTATACCTAGCCCTAACCCTAAGCCAAAGACTAAAACAAAATTGAGCAATATCCCTAATGTTAAACCTTAACTTAATCTAAACCCTAACCCAAAACTAGACCTAACCCTAGCACTAATTGGAGTCATAACTCTAACCTTAAACTAACCCTGACCCTGACTCATATCCTAACACTCACTCTAGCACTAAACAACACCCTGAACTTAAACAGAACCCTAACAGTTACCCTAACCTTAGTTCGATTCCTAACACCAACCTTAAAACTAACCCTGATCAAACACATATCTTCATAGTCACCCCAGCTCTAAACACTGCCATCAACTTAATCCAGACTCTAACAGTAATCCTAGCCCTTATTTGAGTCCTAAAACTAACACTATCTCTGACTCGTATCCTAACACTATCCCTAGCTATAAATATCACCTTAACATTAAACCTAAACATAACACTATAACTACCCCTAACCCTAACTCTAATTGTAACCCTAGTTCTTACATTAGCCATTGCCCTAACCCTAGTCCTAACCCTAACACAAAATCTAGCCCTAATACAAGACCTAAACCTAGATTTAACCCTAATATTAATCCTAACTGTAGCCCTAACCCTAGCTCTAATACTATCTTGTATTTAATTGAAACCCTAACCATAATGGTTACAATTAGATACGTCTAATTAAAATTAGACCTATCCCTAATCCTTAGATCAACCAAATCCCTGACCCTATTAATAGTCCTAAAACTAGCTGTCACTCTATCTCAAACCCTAATTCTAACCCTGACCCTTATTCTGACCCTAACACTAATCCTAGGTTTAAACCTGACCCTAACCCTAGAAAAAAACCCTAACACTAGCCATAGACCTAAACCTAATCCTAAATCTAGCCTTAATTCTAGCCCTAGACTTGAACACAAATCTAGCCGAAGCCCTTAAAATAAACCTTAACCTAACACAAATACTAACCATACCCCTAGACCTAAACCTAGTCCTAATTCTGGCTGTAACCCTAACTGTATCACTAACCAAAACACTGACCCTGCCTTTAACAGCAAACCTACCTCTAAACCTGACCCTAACTGAATATATAACATAACACTAGACCTAGCCATAAACCTAACCCGAAAACTAGCCATAGTCATTACCCTAGATTTTACATTACCCACAGCCCTAACTCCAGGCCTAAACCTAACACAAAACCTAGAGCTAATCCTAGGCCTAAACCTAGCCCTAAGGATAACCTGAACCCTAACCCTAACCTAATACTCGATTTGCCCTAACCCTAGCTCAAAGCCTAACTCTTACCATAAACATAAACCTACACCTATCCCTAAATATACCCCTAACACTAGCCCTAATCCTAATCTTAACCCTAGCCTTAAACATAGCTCTAAACCTACCCATTACCCTAAACTTAACCCTAAACCTATTGATAACCCTAGGCCTAAACATAACTCTAAAGATAACCCGAAAACTAACACTAGACCTAACCCTAAACCTCACACTCACCATAGACCTAACTCTAGCTCAAACCCTAACCATTTCCTTGAACCTAAACATACCCATAGCCCTAACTGTAACCTAAACCTCACTCTAACACTAACCATAACCCTGTACCTACATCTAACCATATCCATTACTCTAACCCTAACCCTACCCATAATGATGACGCTAGCCCTAATCCTAACTCTAACCCTAACTGTACTGTAATCTTATCCCTAGACCTAATTCTAGACCTAACCCTCACCATAGGCCTAAACCTAGCTCAAAACCAAACCTTATGCTAAACACAGCACTAACACAAACCCTAGTTCTAACCCTAACCCTAACCCTAACTCAAAAACTATTCCTAACCATAAGCCTAGCCCTAAACTTAGCTCTAGCCCTATTCATTATCCTAATCATTATCCCTACCCTAATGCTAACCATAGGGCTAACGCTAACCCCATAGATAACCCTACCCCTATCAATTACCCAAAACCTAAACTGAACCCTAAACAAAACCCTATCATTACCCTAACCCTGGACCTAATGCTAATACAAGACCTAACCCTAAACCCTAAACTCAACCAAACTCTTACCCTATGAACCTAATAATTCCCCTAGCTCTAAACCAGAACCTTACCCTAATCTAACCCTTACATTAGACCTAGCAACAAACATAACCATAAAAGTATCCTCAACCATACCCTAGACCTAACATTAGCCCTAGCCCTAATCCTAGCACTAACCTTAAGAAAAACCCCAGTCCTTATCCTAGCCCTAAAGCTAGCCTTAATCCTAACCCTAACCCTAACCCTAGCCCTAACCCTAATACTAACCCTAGCCCTAATCTTACCCCTAATTCTGTCCTATCCCTAACCCTAACCATAGACCTAAGACTAACTCTAACTCTCACACTACACTATCACTAGTTCTAAACCTATCCCTTACCATAACCCTAAAGCTAGCCTTAAACCTAGTCCAAATCCTTGCTTTATACATAGCCCTAGCACTAACCTTAGATCAAAATCTAATTAATCTAACCCTAAATGGAAGCCTAAGCCTAACCCTAACACTAATCCTAAAACTAGCACTAACCCTAGACCTATCCCTAAAACAAAACCAAGCCATAACTCTAATACCTACCCTTAATCTAAACCAAACTCTAACCATACATCTGCCCCTAACCCTAACTATAATTCGAGTTTTAAGCCAAACTCTAAAACTAACCCTGACTCTGACTCTGACACTAACACTATCCATAGCTCTAAACATCACCCTAACCCTAAACCTAACCCTAACATTAAACGAGCCTAATCTCAACCCTAAAATTAGCCCTGATCGTAACCTTGGTACTTACATTAGCCATAACCCTAACCCAGCAATAACTTAACACAAAACCTAGCCTTAATCTGAGCACTAACCCGAGCTTTAAACCTAACCCTAACCCTAAACCTAGCCCTAAACATACCTATAAGCCTAGCCATAACCCTAGCTCTAACTCTATCCATTATAATAATCATAACCCTAAACCTAATGCTAAACCTAGGCCTAAACCTAACCCTGTCTCTAAACCTATCCCTATTCATTTCCCTAAACCTAACATGATTCCTAATATTAAGCTTAACATTATCCTAACCCTAACCCTATAGCTAATTCTTTCCCTAACTTTAAGCCTTATCCTATCCCAAAACCTAACCCAGACCTTGACCTTAATAATACACCTATCCCTAAACCTGACCCTAACCTAACACTTACACTAGATGTAGCCATAATCCTAAATCTAAAACTATCTTTAAACATAATTTTAGCCTTAAATTAGCCATATTTCTAATCCTAGGCCTAACTGTAAAACAAACCCTAGACCTTATATTTCCCTAAACCTAACCTTAATGAATACCCTAACCCTAACAATAGTGGTAACCCTAATTCTAAATATCACCCTACCTCTCAAGCTTGCTTTAACACCATCCCTTACCCTAAACTTAATCCTACATCTAACCCTGACTCTATACTTAAACTGAACACTAACCCTAACCCTAATCCTATACTTAATTCTAGCCCTATCACTAACCCTAACCCTAACTTTAGCCTGAAGACTAACTAATTCTCACACTAGCCCTATTGCTAGTTCTAACCTTATCACTTACCATAACCCTAACTCTAAACCTATCCTTAGTCCTAGCCCTAAAACTAGATCTAATCCTAACTTAAATGTAACTTTAACCCTAAGCCTAAGCCTAACACTAACATTAAACCTAACCCTAATACTAATTGTAAAAATAGTCCTAACCCTAACCCTATCAATAAAACAAAACTGAACAATAGCCCTAATTCTAAACCTTAGCTTAAACCAAACACTAACACTAAACCTAGACCTAACCCTAGCCTTAATTCGTGTCCTAACAGAAACTGTAAAACTAACCTTGACCCTGACTAATATCTTAAACTCACCCTACCTCCAGACACCATCCCAACCTTAAACCAAAACCTAACAGTAAACCTAGACTTAATTTGAGTCCTAACCCTAACCCTGAACCTGACTGATATCCTAACAGTAAACCTAGCTCTAATTACCACAATAACCTTAAACCTAACCCTAACACTAGACCTACCCTAACACTAACCCTAAAACCAACCCTAATTGTAACCCCAGTTCTTATATTACCGATTCTCCTAACCCTCGCCCTAACTCAAACACAAACACTAGCTCTAATCTGAGCCCTAAACCTAGCTTTAACCCTAACCCTAACCCTAGCCATAACCCTAACTCTAAACCTATTCTTTACCTAAGTGAAACACTAACCTTAATGGTAACCATAAGCCTATCCCTAATCCTTAGGCTAACCAAAATCCTAACCATATTAATAGTCCTGACCCTGGCCCTTACTCTAGCTCTAATCAAATCCCAAACCCTAATATTAATCCTGACCCTTATTCTGACTCTAACACAAATCCTAGGTCTAAACCTGACCGTAACACTAGAGTAAACCCTAACACTGGCCCTACATATAACCTTACACCTAAAGCTAACCCTAACCCTAGCCCTAAGACTAACTCTAATTCTCACACTAGCCTTAACTTTATTTCTAACCCTATTCTTACCATAACCCTTGCCCTATCCTTAGTCCTGGCCCTAACCCTAGACATAACCCTACCTCTAAATCTAACCCTAAACCTAAGACTAAGCCTAACACTAACATTAGCCCTAACCCTAATATTAATTGTAAAACTAGCCCTAACCCTAATTGTAGCAGTAAAACTAAACTGAGCAATAGCCCGAACAATATACCTTAACATAAACCAAACACTAACACTACACCTAGACCTAACCATAGCCTTAATTTGAATCCTAACTCTAACCTTAAAACTGACTCTGACCCTGGTTCATAGCCTAACACTCACCCTTGCTCTAAATACCCTCCTAATATTAAACCATAACCTAACATTAACCTTATCCCTAATTTAAGTTCTATCCAATAACTTACCTTGACTAATATTCTAAAACTAACCCTAGCTCTAAATATAACTCTAACCTTAAACCTAACACTAACACTAGACCTACCCCTAAGCTAACACTAAAACTAACCCTAGTTGTAACCATAGATCTTATATTTGCCATTTTCCTAACAATAGCCCTAATTCTAACACAAAAAGGAGCCCTAATCAGAGCTCTAAACCTAGCTTTAACCCTAATGCTAACAATAACTCTAGCCCTAAACCTAGCTCTAAACCTATTCCTTAACCTAAGTGAAACCCTAACCATAATAGTAACCCTAATGCTATCCCTAATCCTTAGGATAACCAAAATCCTAACCCCATTACTAGTCCTAAACCTAGCTCTTATTTAGCTCTAAAACTATCTCAAACCCTAGTGATAACCTGACCCTTATTCTGGCCCTAACAATAGCCCTAGGTCTAACCCTGACCTTAATCCTAGAACAAACCCTAACACTGGCCCTACTGGTAATCTTATACCTAAACCTAACCATAAAACTAGTTCTACACCTAAACCTAATCCTAAATATAGCCTAAACTCTAGATCTAGACTAAAAAAATAGTTCTAGCCCAAACAATAATCCTTACCATAACCAAAACACTAACCCTACATTTAGACTTAATCCTAGTCCTAATTCTGACAGTAACCCTAACTCTAACTTTAATCCCAACACTGACACTGACTTTAAGGGTAAACCTACCTCTAAACCTAAACCTAACTGAAAATATAAACCTATCACTAGACCTAGATATAACCCTAACCCTAAAATTAGCCCCAATCATAACCCTATCTCTTATATTATCCACAGCCCTAACCCTAGGCCTAAACATAAAACAAAACCTAGAGCTTATCCTAGGGCTTACCCTAGCCCTAAGTGTAACACTCAAACTAACCCTAACCCTAACCCAAACCTAACCCTCGCCTTAGTCCTAAACCTAACTCAAATCCTAACTCTTACCATAAACATAAACATAGAACTGTCTGTAAATCTACCCCTAACAATTATCCTAATCCTAAACTTAACCATATCCCCATTCCTAACCCTAAACCTAGCCCTAAGACTAACTCTCTCACACTAGACCTATCCCTAGTTCTACCCCTATACTTTACCATAACCCTAACCCTATCTCTAACCCTTGCCCTATCCTAATTCCTAGCCCTAATCCTAGATCAAATCCTAACTCTAAATCTAATCCTAAACCTAAGCCTAACACTAACACTAGCCCTAACCTTAACACTAATCATAAAACTAGCCCTAACCCTAGCCCTAGCAGTAAAACAAAACTGAGAAATAGTCCTAACTCTAAATCTTAACTTAAACCAAACCCTAAAACTACACCAAGACCTAAACATAGCCTTAATTCGAGTCCTAACCCTAACCTTAAAACTAATTCTGACCCTGACTTATATCCTAACAATCACACTAGCTCTAAACACCCTCCTAAGCTTAAACCAAAACCTAAAATTAACCCTATAAACTAATTTGAGTCCTAACACTATACCTGACCCAGACTCATATCCTAACACTAACCCTAGCTCTACATATTACACTAATGTTAAACCTAAAACTAACACTAGACCTACCCCTAACTCTTACCCTAAAAGTGAACCTAATTGTAACCCTAATTCTTACATTAGCCATTGACCTCACTCTAGCCTGAGCGCTAACACAAAAACTAGCCCTAATCCTAGCTCTAAACCTAGCTTTAACCCTAATTCTAACCCTAACTCTATCCCTAAACCTAGCTCTAACCCTATCCCTTACCCTAAGTGAAACCCTAACCCTAATGGTAACCCTAGACCAATCCCTAATCCTTAGGCTAACCAAAATCCTAATCCCATTAATAGCCCTGACCCTAGCCCTCATTCTAGCTCCAATGCTATCCCAAACCCTAACGATAAACCTGACCCTTATTCTGACCCTAACACTAAACCTAGGTCTAAAGCAACACTTCACCCTAGACTTAAACCTAACACTGGCCCTACTGGTAAACTTATACCTAAACCTAACCCTAAAACTAGTCCTAGACCTAAACCTAATCCTAAATCTAGCTTTAACTCTACCCCTAGAAATAATCAAAATCTAGTCCTAGCCCTAAAAATAATCCTTACCCTAAAGCAAACAGTAACCCTACCCCAGGACCTAATCCTAGTCCTGATTCTGGTTATAACCCTAACTCTAATTCTAATCCAAATACTGACCCTGGTTTAAGGGTAAACCTACCTCTAAATCTGACCCTAACCAAAAATCTCAACCTAACACTAGACCTAGCCATAACCCTAACCCTAAATCTAGCCCTAATCATAATCCTAGCTCTCACATTACCCACAGCCCTAACCCTAGGCCTAAACCTAACACAAAATCTAGAGCTAATCCTAGGCCTTACCCTATCCCTAAGTGGAACCTTATCCCTAACCCTAGCCCTAACCCAAATTTAACCCTCACTCTAGTCTGAACACTAGCTCAAAGCTTAACCGTTACTATAAACATAAACCTAGAACTATCCATAAATCTAACCCTAACCCTAGCCCTAATCCTAAATTTAACCTTAGCCCTAACCCTAGCTCTAAACATACCCATTAACCTAAACCTAAATCTAAACCTAATAATAACCCTAGCCTTAACCGTAATTATAAGCCTTAACTTAAACAGTAATATAACCATAGAACTAACCCTAAACCTAACACTCACTATTATCTAACCATAGCTCAAACCCTAACCCTTACCATAAACGTAAACATAACCATAGCCCTAAACCTAACCCTAAAATTAAATATAATCCTATCCCTAATCCTAAACCTATATCTAACCATATTCATTACCCTAACCCTAATGCTAACCAAAACGATATCCCTAGCCCTAACCCTAACCCTAACTCAAAACCTACTCTAATCATATCCCTGGATCAAACCCTAAACCTAACCCTTGCTCTAGCCCTAACCACAGCTCAGAACCTAACCCTTACACTAAACATAACCCTAAACAAAACCCTAGTTCTAACCCTCACTTTAACCCTAACTCAAGACCTAATCCTAACCATAACACTATCTCTAAACTTAGCTCTATCTGTATCCATGACCCTAACCATAACCCTTACCCTAATGCTAACCCTAGGCTTAAACCTAACTCAAGACCTAATTCTAACCATAACCCCAGCCTTAAAATTAAATTGAACTGTATCAATTTCTCTAAACTTAAACCTTACCCTAATGTTAACCCTAGGCCTAACCCTAACCCTATCACTAACCCCGACCCTATTAATTACCCTAAACCTAACCTGAACCCTAAATCTAACCGTATCATTACTGAAACACTAACCCTTATGTCAATTCGAGCTCTAACCCTAAACTCACACATAAAGCAAACCAACCCCTGACACTGACCCTAATAACTCCCCTAGCTCGAAAACTGACCTTACCCTAAACCTCACTCTTACAATAGAACTAGCCAATAACCTAAACCTAAAACTGTCCCTAACCATAAACCTACACCTGACATTAGCCCTAGACAAAATCTTACCCCAACCCTAACACAAACCCTAGCCCTTATCCTAGCCCTAAACATAGCCTTAGTCATAACACTAACCCTAGCCCTAATCTTAGACCTAAGTTAGCCCTATCCATAACCCTAACCCTAACCCTAGACCTAAGACTAAGTCTAACTCACCCTAGGCATAAAACTAGTTCTAACCCTATTCCTTAACAGAACCCTAAACCTAGGCCTAACCCTAGCCCTTTTCTTAGCCCTAGCCCTAAACCTAGATCTAACTCTAACTCTAAATCTAACCCTAAACTAAGCCTAAACCTAAACTTTACACTAGCCCTTACCCTAACCCTAACGCTACACCTAAACCTAGCCCTAACTCTAGCCCTAGCCATAATACAAAATAGAATCATAGCCCCAACTCTAAAACTTAAACTCAACCAAACATTAATCTTACACCTAGCCATAAACCTAGCCCTAATTCGAAATTTAAGCCGAACCCTAATATGAATTCTGACACTGACTCTGAACCTAAAACCAACCCTAGCTTTAAACATCAACCTAAAACTAAACATAAACCTAACACCAGACCTAGCCCTAACTCTAACTCTAAAACTAGCCCTAATTGTAACCCTAGTACTTATATTAGCCGTAACCCTAACCCTAGCCCTAACTTAATCCAAAACCTAGCCCTAAACAAAGCCCTAACCTGAGCTTTAACCCTAAACCTAACCTTAACCCTAAACCTAGCACTAATAATAAACATAACCCTAGTCCTAACACTAGATCTAACCCTATTCATTACCCTAACCATAACCCTAACACTAATGCTAACCCTAGGCCTAAACTTAACCTTATCCCTAATCCTAACCCTATCCATTACCCTAAAACTAACCAGTAAACTAAATCTAACCATATAATTATCCTAATCTTAAACTTATGCTAATCCGAGCCCTAAATTTAAAACTTAACCTATTCCAATCACTAATCTCAACCCTTACCCTAATAATACCCTTAGCTCTAAACTGAACCTAACCCTAAACCTAACCCTTACACTAGACATAGCCATAAATCTAACCCATAACTATCTTTAACTGTAATGTTGAACTTGAACTGTAATGTTGATCGAATACTAGCCCTAATCCTAGCCTTAATCCTAACCCAAAACATAGCTTGAGATTTAACTGTAATGCTAACCCTTACAGTAGAACTAAACCTAGCTAAAACCCTATCCCTTACCCTAAACCCAACAATAACCCTAAACCAACCATAACCCTAAACCTAAGCCTAACCCTAAATGTAAACCTAACCCTAGCCCTAACCCTAGGCCTAACACTAACACTAAGCCTAACACTAATCTTAGCCCTAATTTAATCCTATTGTAATCCTAAACCTACCCCTAAGACTAAATCTAACTTATTCCCTATCCCTATCCCTAGTTCTATCCTTAGCCCTAGCCCTAACCCCAGATCTAAACCTAAATCTAAATCTAAACCTAACTCTAAATTTAACCATAGCCATAATCCTAAACCAAACCCCAATATTAGCCTTAAAATTAATGCTAATCCTAAAACTTGCCCTAGCCATAAAAGAAAACAAAGCCATATCCCTGACCCTAACCCATAACATAAACCAAACCTTAACCCTACACATAGCCCTAATCCTAACTCTAAAACTAACCCTGACCCTGACACTGACCCTAACATTAATCCTAGCAATAAACATCACCCTAACCTTAAATTGATCCTAACTAGAGACCTATCCTAAACCCTAACCCTAAAACTAGCCCTAATTGTTACCCTAGTTCATACATTAGTCATTTTCATAACACTAGTCTTAAACCTAACACAAATCTTACCCTTAATCTGAGCCCAAACCTAGCTTTAAACCTAATTTTCACTTTAACTCTAGCCCTAACCCTAACCCTAACCTTAGCCCTAGCCCTATCTTAGCTCTAACACTTTCCCTTACTCTAAGCTGAACCTTAACCCAAATGCTAAACCTAGTCCTAAACCTAATCCTTAGCCTAACTTAAACACTAACCGTTTTACTAGTCCTAACCCTAGCCCTCATTCTAGCTCTAACTCTAACCCTGAATCTTATTCTGAACCTAACAGTAAACCTAGGTCTAATCCTGACCCTAACCCTAAAGCAAACCTTAACACTAGCACTATTGGTAACCCTATACATATACCTGTCCCTAACACTAGACTAGACAAAAAGCTAATCCTAAATATAGCTATAAGTCTAGCCCTAGACTTAAACAGAAACCTGGTTCTAGCCCTAAAAATAACCCTTAACCTAAACCAAACACTTATCCTACCCTTAGACCTACAACTAGTCCTAATTCTGGCTCTAATTCTATCCCTAACCCTATCCTGAACACTGACCACGACCCCAACACTAAACCTAGCTCTAAACCTTACCCTAACCAAAAACCTAGTCCTAACACTAGAACTAGCCATAACACTAGCTCTTATATTACCCATACTCCTAACACTAGCACTCAAAATAACAAAAAACCTAGCCCTAATCCTATGCCTAAAATTAGCCCTAAGCATAACCCTCACCCTAAATCTAGTCCTAACACTAATCCTAACACTAACCCTTGCCTTAGACATAACCCTGTCTCAAAGCCAAACCCTTACCCTAAACATAGACCTAGCCCTATCCTAAATCTAACCCTAAACCTAGCTCTAATTTTAACCTTAATCCTAGCCCAAACTTTAGCTCTACACCTATCAATTACCCTAACTCTATGCCTAGCCCTAATTATAACCCTATCCCTAACACTAAACCTAACCCTAAACATAAATATAAACCTAGATATAATCCTACACCTATCTATCACCATAGACCTAAGTCTAGCTAAAATATTCAGCATTACACTAAACCTTATCCTAACACTAGCCATTATCCATAACCTAACCCCTAACCCTAAATCTATCATTATCAATTACCCTAAACCTAACGCTAAACCTAATGGAAACTTTAGCCATAACACTAACCCTAAACCAAACCCTAACCATAAACAGAACCCTAGACCTAAACTTAAACTTAACCTCTCCCTAACCCTAACCCTAGCTCAAACACTAAACCTTACCCTAACCTAACCATAACCCTAGCCCTAAACCTAACACTTACCTAAACCAAACTCTAGCCCTATCCATAAACCTAACCCTAATCCTAGATTTAATCCAAACCATAACCTAGCCCTAACTCTAGCTTTAAATCTATCCATTACACTAAACATAATGTTAAACATAATGCTAACCCTAACCCTATTGCTAAACCTAACCCATCTATTACCCTAAAACCTAACTGGAACCTAAAATTAACCCTATCCGTTACTCTAACCCTAAGCCTAACCCTAACACTAACTCAAGCTCTAACCCTAAACTTTATCCTAAACCAAACGCTAACCCTGACCCTAACCCTAATAATACCCCATCTCTAAACCTGACCCTCACCATGAATGTAAACCTTACACTAGACCTACCATAACCTAACCCTAATACTATACCTAACCCTAAACCTAGACCTGAAATTAGCCCTAGCCATAGCCCTAGCCTAACCCTAACAGATATCCTAGCCCTAAACCTAGCCTTAATCCTAACCCAAACACTAACCCTAGCCTTAATCTTAATTCTAACTGTCACCCTAGCCCTAAAGCTAGCTATGCACCACCCATTACCCTAAAATTTACCCTAACCCCAACACTGAACTTACCCCTAGCCCTACCCCTAGCTCTAAACCTAACACTAACCATAGCCCTAATGCTAGCCCTAATTTTGCTGTAACCCTAACCCTAACACTAAGCCTAGTCATAAGTCTAACTCTAAGTTTCATCCTAGCCACATCCCTAATTCTAACCCTATCCCTTATCATAAACCTAGCCCTAGCCCTAACCCTAGCCCTATATCTAAACATAACTTTAAATCTAACCCAAACCCTAAGCCTAAACCTCACCCTAAAACAAGACCTAAACTTAAAACTAATCCAAAATTCAGCCCAAACACTAGCCCTAGCCATAAAACAAAACTGAGCCATAGCCCTAACCCTAACCCTAACCCTTAGCTTAATCAAAACCCTAACCCTACATCTTACCCTAACTTAAGCCCTAATTCGAGTCCTAACCCTAACCCTAAAACTAACCCTGACCCTGAATCTGACCCTAACACTAAACCTGGCCTTAAACATCACTGTAACCATAAATCTATGCTTTGCGTGCTTCAGCGTAGGGCTACATTCACAAGCAAAAAGGAGAGTGTGCCCACAGAGAAATGATTGAGTGTGTGAAGTTTCAAGCAGCTAACACCCACTCTGTTTGTTATCCAGCTCCATTTCTAATTATCCATTTAAGTCAAGATAAAGTGAAACCTTAATACACAAACTATTCCTGATGGTGAACCTTGAACTGAGAAGGCCCAAACCTGGGGGACATAGTAAGGCAAGGTAAAAGATGAATCCTGCCTGGTATCAAAGAAATTTGAACAAAACTAACTCTAACCCTAATACTATTTCTAACCCTAGCCCTAAACCTAACCCTAACCCTAAGCTGTTTAGAGAACCTTTGAACATAGAAGTCCCAAATTTGGGATGCCTATTAGGGCAAGGTAATCTATGAATCCTGCCCACTATCAAAAAAATATCTGACAAAATAATTGGGGGAGGTGTTTCAGTACATGCCTAGTTCCCGTTTTTTCCTAAAGTTCTCTTGGATAATGTTCTTTTGCATCCCATAGCTTTGGAAAACCTTTACTAGGAAGAAACCATTGAGTTCCCAGAGAGAACTTATTGAGTGTGTGAAATTTCAAGCAGTTAGCACCAACAATGTTTGATTTACAGCTCAATTTCTATTCACCCGTATAGGTTCAAATGAAGTGACACCTTAAAATGCAAACTGTTCCTGACAGTGAACCTTGAACCAAGAAGGCCCAAAACTGGTAAACAATGTAAGGCTATGTAAAAGATGAATCCTGCCCAGTATCAATGAAATTTGACCAAAACTAATTCTAACACTAACACTCATTCTAACACTGCCAAAACCCTAACCCTAATACTAACCATAACCTGTTTAGAGAACCTTTCATCATAGAAATCCCAAGCATGTGGAGACGAGTGGGGCAAGCTAACAGATGAATCCTGTGCAGTATCAAAGAAATCTCACCAAACAATTGGGGGAGGTAGTTCAGTACATGCAAATTTTCCTGTTGTCTGTTAAAGTGCTCTTGGATAAAGGTGTTTTTTTTTTTTCATGCTTCAGCCTTGGGATACTTTCACAAGGAAGAAATCAGAGAGTAGTGATAGAGAATTGATTGAGTATGTGAAATTTCAAACAGCTAGCACAAATGCTATTTGATTTCGAGCTCCATTTTAATTTACCCATAGAGGTCAAAATGAAGTGAACCCTGAAAATATACACTGTTTCTGACAGTGAACAACTGAACTGAGAATGCCCAATCCTGGCGTACATAAGAAGGGTAAGGAAAAGATGAATGCCCACTATCAAATAAATTTGAACAAATCTAACTGTATCTCTAATGCTATATCTGACTGTATCCCTAACACTAATCCTAAGCTGTTTTGAGAACCATGATCAGAGAAATCCCAAAACTGGAGATCCTAGTGGGGGAAGCTAGCATATGAATCCTGCACAGTATCAAAGAAATATGACCAAATAATTGGGGGAGGTATTTCAGTATATTCATGTTTCCTGCTTTTCTCCCAAAGTGCTCTCAGAGAAACTTGCTTTTCATGCTTTAGCCTGGGGCTACATTCACAAGGAATAAACCAGAGAGTGCCCACAGAGAACTTATTGAGTGTGTGAAGTTTGAAGCAGCTAGCAACAACCCTATTTGATTTCTAGCTCCAATTCCAATTACCCATAAAGGTCAAAATGAAGTGAAACCTTAAAATAAAAACTGTTCCTGACAGCAAACCATTGAACCAAATATAGTAAGGTTTGTTAAAAATGAATTCTGCCAAGTATCAAAGAAATTTGAACAAATCTAACTGTAATCCTAACACGAGCTCTAACCAATCTTTAAACCTAGCAAAAATCCAAATGTTAACACAAGCCCTAACACTAGTACTAACCCTATCCTTTACCCTAAACATAAACCTAACCCAAATGCTAACCCTAGGCCTAACCCTAATCTTATCACTAACACTAAAACTATCTATTACTCTAAACCTAACCTGAACCCTAAACTTAAAACTATCCATTACTTTAACCCTAACCCTAATGCTAATTTTAGCCCTAACCCTAAATCTTATACTGAACCAAACCCTAAACCAGAGTCTGACCATAATAATATACCTAGATCTAAACCTGACCTTTACCCTAAACCTAACTTTCCACTAGACCTAGCCATAAACCTAAAGTTAACACTATTCATAACCATAACCCTAGACCTTACATCAGCCCTAAAAAATTAATCCTAGCTCTAATACTGACACAAACCCTAGCCCTCATACTAGCCCTAAAACTAGCCTTAATCCAAACCGGAACACTCACCCTATTCCACTATCTAACTTTAACCCTCGCTATAGCCCTGAACCTACCCATAACCTCATACCTTCCCCTAAAACTAACGATAACCCTAACACTAACACTAACCCTAATTCTAGCCCTAAACATGGGCCTAACTCTAACACTAAAGCTAGCACTAATCTAGCCCTAATTTAGCCCTAACCCTAAGCAAACCCCAAACTATAGCCCTAAGAATAACTCTAATTCTCACCCTAGCCCTATTTCTATTTCTAAAGCTCTCCATTACCGTAACCCTAACACTAGGCCTAACTTAGCCCTAACCCTAGATCTAAGCATAATTCTAAATCTAACCCAAACCTTCAGCCAAAACCTCACCCTACAACTAGCTGAACACTATCACTAATCATAAAACTAAACCTAACACTAGCCCTAGCCCTAAAAATACCCAAGTCATTACCCTAACCCTAAACCTAACCTAAACCAATCCAAATCCTACAACTAGCCATAACTGTAGTTCAAATTTGAGTCCTAAGACTAAAACTAACCCTTACCCTGACTCATATCCAAACACTAACCCTAGCTCTATATATCACCCTAACCATTAAGCAAATGCTAACACGATTCCTAGCCAAAACCCTAACCCTAAAACAAACCCTAATAATAACCCTAGTTCTTACATTAGCCATAGTCCTAAACCTTGTCCTAACCAAAAAACAAAATAGCCCTAATCTGAGCCCTACAACAAGATTTAACCCTAACCCAAACACTAATCCTAGCCCTAAAACCTAACCCTAATGCTAGCTCTAAGCCTAACTCTAACTTTATCCCTTATCTTAAGCCAAACCCTATCCATAATGTTAACCCTAGTCCTAAACATAATTGTTAGCCTAAATCAAACAATAACCCTATTACTAGTCAAAACCCTAGCCCTCATTCTAGCCCTAAACCTAACACTAGACCTAACCCAAAACCTCACACTTGCCATAGACCTAACTCTAGCTCAAACCATAACCCTTACCACAAACCTAAACCTAACCATAGCCCTGA
Source organism: Marmota monax (assembly GCF_021218885.2). NCBI lineage: Eukaryota > Metazoa > Chordata > Mammalia > Rodentia > Sciuridae > Marmota > Marmota monax. The sequence goes on from NW_026693512.1 coordinate 157,304, forward strand.
TCTTAAACTTAAACCTCAATCTAACACTAACCATAACGCTATGCCTACATCTAACCATACCCATTACTCTAACCTCACCCATAACTTTAAAAATGTTGCTAGCACTAATCCAACCTTAACCCTAACAATACTCTAATCTTATCCCAGACCTCACTCTAAACCTAACCCTCGCCCTAGACCTAAACCTAGCTCAAAACCTCACCCTTATGCTAAACATAACTCTAACACTAACCCTATTTCTAACCCTAACCCAAACCATAACTCGAGACCTATTCCTGACCATATACCTAGCCCTAAACTGAGCTCTAACCCTATCCATTTTCCTAACTATTACCCTTACCCTAATGCTAACCCTAGGCCTAACACTAACCCTATTGCTAAATCTAACCCTATCAATTACCAAAAACCTAACCTGAACCCTAAACAAAAACCTATCATTACCCTAACCCCGACCCTAAAGCTTATTTGAGCCCTAACCTTAAACCCTAACCTCAACCAAACTCTAACCTGATGATGACTCTAATAATACCCCTAACAATATACCTGACACTTAACCCTAAACCTAACCCTTACACTAGACCTAGCCATAAACCTAATCCTAAAACTTTCCTCTCCTCAACCATAACCCCAAAACTGGCATTAGCCCTAGCCCTAATCTTAGCCCTAACCCTAACAAAACACCAGCAATTTTCCTAGTCCTAAACCTAGATTAATCCTAATTTCATTAGCCATAGTCCTAAATCTAGCCCTAATCCGAGCTCTAACCCCAGTACTAACCCTATCCCTAATCTTAGCCCTAATTTCACCCTATCTCTAAACTTAACTATAACCATAGACCTAAGAATAAATCTAAATCTCACACTAGCCCTATCACTAGTTCTAAACCTATCCCTTACCATAACCCTAACTCTAGCCCTAAACTTAGACCTAACCCTTGCCCTATCCATAGCTGAAGCACTAAACTTAGATCATAATCTATCTCTAAATCTAACCCTAACCCGAAGCCTAAGTCTAACCCTAACACTAGCCCTAACCCTAACACTTATCCTAAACCTAACCCTAGCCCTAAAACAAAACCGAGCAATAAGCTCTATCTTTAACCCTTAAACTAAACCAAACCATAACCATACACCTACACCTAACCCTAGCCCTTATTCAAGTTTTAAGCTGAACTCTAAAACTAGCCCTGACACTGACCTTGACACTAACACTAATCCTAACTCTAAAAATCACCCTAATCCTAACACTAACCTAACACTAAACCTAGCCCTAATCTTAACCCTAAATTGGACCTAATCATAAACCTTGTACTTACATTAGCCATAATCCTAACCCTAGGACAAACTTAACACAAATCCTAGCCCTAAACTGAGCCCTAACCAGAGCTTTAACCACACCCCTAACCCTAATCCTAGCCCTAGCCCTAATCAACCATAACCCTAGACTTAAACCTAAACATTACCATAAAAATAACCCTAACCCTAATGCTAACCCAAGGCCTAAACCTAAACCTATCTCTAATCCTTTCCCTATCCATTTCCCTAAATCTAACATGAACCCTAATTCTAAGCCTATCATCACCCAAAACCTTACACTAATGCTAATTCAATCCTTAAATTTAAGCCTTAACCTATTCCAAACCCTAACCTAGACCTTCACCTTCATAATACCCCTAGCCCTAAACCTGAACCTAACCCTAAACCTAAACCTTACACTAGATGTACCCAGAATCCTAACCATAAAACTATCTTTAAACATAATTCTAGACTTGAAATTAGCCATACTCCTAATCGTAGCCCTAACCCTAAAAAAACCCTAGCCATAAACCTAGCCCTAAACCTAGTCTTAATCATAAACCTAATCTTAACCCTCATTCTAAACATCACCCTACCTATAAAACTAGCTATAACACCATCCCTTACCCTAATATAAATCCTAAATCTAACCCTAATTCTATGCTTAAGCTGAGCAATAACCATAGACCTAATCCTAGCCCTAATTTAGCCCTATCTCTAACCCTAACCCTAAACTTAGCCCTAAGACTAACAATAATTCTCACACTAGCCCTATCACTAGTTCTAATACCAGCACTTACCATAAACCTAACCCTAGCCCTAACCCTTTCCCAATCCTTAGTCCTAGCTCTAACCCTAAGCCTAAGCCTCACACTAACACTAAGCATAAACCTAACACTAATCATAAAACTAGTCCTAACCCTATCACTAGCAGTAAAACAAAACCGAGCATTAGCCCTAAACCTAAACCGAACTTAAAACAAACACCAAATCTACACCTAGACCTAACCATAGTCTTAATTCGAGTCCTAATCCTAACCTTAAAGTATACCTGACAATGACTCATATGCTAAACTCACCCTAACTTGAAACACCATCCTAAACTTAAACCAAAACTTAACAGTAACTCTAGACCTTATTTGAGTCCTAAGCCTAACTCTGACCCTGACTCATATCCTAAAATTAACCCTAGCTCTAAGTGTCACCTTAAAAGTAAACTTAACCCTAATACTAAAACTACCCCTAACCCTAACCCTAAACCTAACCCTATAACTAACCCTAATTGTAACCCTAGTTCTTGTATTGGCAATTGCCCTACCCTAGTCCTAACCCTAACACAAAACTAGCCCTAATCCATACCCTAAACCTAACTTTGACCCTAACCCTACCATAACTCTAGCACTAAACTTAGCTCTAAAACACTCCCTTACCCTAAGTGAAACCCTAAACCTAAAGGTAAACATTTACCTATCCCTAATTCTTAGGCTAACCAAAACCCTAACCCTATTAATAGTCCTGACCCTAGCCCTCATTCTAGCTCTAATCCTGTTCCAAACCCTTACGTTAACCCTGACTCTTTCTCTGACCCTGACACAATCCGTAGGTCTAAAACTGACCCTCAACCTAGAGCAAACACTAATACTGGTCATACTGCTAAATTATACATAAATTTAACCCTAACCCTAGCCCTAAGACTAACTCTAACTCTCACACTATCCCTATCACTAGTTCTAAGCCTATCCATTACCATAACCCTAACCCAAGCCCTAACCCTTGCCCTATCCTTAGTCCTAGTCCTAAACCTAGATCTAACCCTAACTCAAATTCTAACCGTAATCCTAAGCCTAAACCTAACACTAAAACTAGCCATAACCCTAATCTAACCATAATACTAGCCCTAACCCTAACTCTAACTCTAACAGCAAAACAAACTGAGAAATAGTTCTAACCATAAACCTTAACTTAAACCAAACCCTAACAGTACACCTAGACTGGATCATAAGCCTCAATTTCGGTTAGACTAAGGATTAGGCATAGGTCTAGACTTATGCCTAATCCTTAGGCTAACCTAAATCCTAACCTTATTAATAGTCCTGAACATACCCCTCATTCTAGCTCTAATCCTATCCCAATCCTGAACTCTAACCCTGAACCTTATCCTGACCCTAACACAAACACTAGTTTTAAACCTGACCCTAACACTAGACTAAAACCTAAAACTATCCCTGGACCTAAACCAAATCCTAAATCTAGCCTTAACTCTAGGCATGAGAAAAAAAAAAAAAAAAAAAAAAAAAACTAGCAGTAGGCCTCACAATAATCCTTATCCTAATAACAACACTAACCCTACACTTAGATGTAAACCTAGTCTAATACTGGCCGTAACCCTAACTTGAACTCTACCCCAAACACTGACTCTACCTTTAACAGTAAACCTATTTCTAAACCTGACCCTAACTGAAAATCTAAACCTAACACTAGACCTTGGCATAATCCTAACCCTAAAACTAGCCCTAATTATAACCCTAGCTCTTACATTACCACAGCTTTAACCAAAGGCCTAAATCTAACACAAAACATAGAGCTAATCCCAGGTCTTAACCTAGCACTTAGCATAACCCTAACCCTAACCCTAGCCCTAACCCAAACCTAACTCTTGCCTTAGTCCTAATCCTAGCTCAAAACCTAACCCTTACTATAAACATAAACCTAGAACTATCCTTAAATTTAACCCTAAACCTAGTCTGAATCCTAAACTTAACCCTAGCCCTAACAATAGCTTTAAACCTACCCATTACCATAACCCTAACCCTAACCATAATTGTAACCCTAGGCTTAATCCTAACCATAATCCTAACCCTAGACCTACCCCTAAACTAATACTCATGATAGCCTTAAACATAGATCAAACACTAATCTTTACCATAAACCTAAACATAACCATAGAACACTAAACATAAATCTAACCCTGTCCCCAAACTTAAACCTATATCTACCATATTTATTACCCTAACCTTAACCCTGAACTTAATTATAACCATTTCCCTAACCCTTACCCTAACGCTAAAACTACCCTAATCCTATCTCTAAACATAACACTAAACCTAACCCTTGCTCTAACACTAATCATAGCTAAGAACTTAACTATTAAACTAAACATAATACTAACCCTAATCCTAGTTCTAACCCATACCCTAACACTAACTCTAGACCAAAATGTAACCATAAGTCTAGCTGTAAACTTAGCTCTAACTGTATCCATTACCCTAATCATAACCCTATCTCAGTACCTAATCCTAACCATAACCCTAACCCTAAACTTAACTCTAATTGTATGCATTACCCTAAACATAACCCTTTTCCTAATGCTAACACTATGCCTAACCCTAAACCTATCACTTACCCCAACCCTATCAATTACCCTAAACCTAACCAGAACCCTACATATAACCCAATAATTACTCTAACTCTAACCCTAATGCTAATTTGAACCCTAAACCTAAACTAAAACCTAAAAGAAACCCTTACCATGACCCTGACCCTAATAATTCCCCTAACTGTAACCTAACCCTTACCCTAAACCTAATCCTTCATTAGACCTAGACAAAACCTATCCCGCACACTATCCTTAACCATAATCCTAGACCTCACATTAGTGCTAGATATAATCCTAGCCCTAACCCAAACACAAACCCTAGCCCATTTTAGCCCTAAACATAGCCTTTATCTAACCCTAACCTTAAACCTAGGCCTACCTTAAAACCAAACCTATCCTTAACCTTAGACCTAATTTAGCCCTATCCCTGACCCTAACCATAATCCTAACTCTGGCCCTAAAACTAAGTCTAACTCTCTCCCTAGGCCTAAAACTAGTTGTAACCCTATATTTTAATGGAACTCTAAACCTAGCCCTAACACTTGGTCTAACACTAGCCATTTCCTTAGCCCTAGACCTAACCCTAGATCTATCCTGACTCTAACACAAACCCTAGTTCTAAACCTGACCCTAACAGTAGATTAAAACCTAAAACTAACCCTAGATCTAATCCTAACTCTAAAACTAACCCTACTGCAAAGCTTAAGCCTAAACCTAACACTAACCTTAACCCTAACCCTAAAGCTACTCCTAAAACTAGCCCTAACTCTAGCCCTAAACCTAATATAAAACTGAGCCATAGCACTAACCCTAACCATTTACCTAAACCAAGCCCTAACCCTACACCTAGCCCTAAACCTAAACCTAATTCGAGTTTTAAACAGAACTCTAAAACTAACCTTAACACTGATTCTGATGCTTACACTAACCCTAGCTTTAACCATCACCCTAAACATAACCCTAAACAAAACACTTGACCTAGCCCTAACCTTAACCCTAAAACTAGCCCTAACTGTAACCCTAGTATTTACATTAGCAATAACCCTAAACATGCCCTATCTTAACTTAAAACCTAGCCTAATCTGAGCCCAAAACCGAGCTCTAACCCTAATCCTGACCATAAACCTAACCTAGCACTAATAATAACTATAACCTCAACTCTAACCCTAGCTCTAACCCTATCCATTACCCTAACCATAATCCTAACCCTAATGCTAACCCTAGGCCTAAACCTTACCATATCCCTAATCCTAACCCTATCCATTAGCCTAAAATTATGTTGAAACCTAAACCTAACTATATCATTACCCTAATCATAACCCTATGCTAATTTGAGCCCTAAATTTAAACCTTAACCTATCCCAAACAGTAATCACGACCCTGACCCAAACAATACACTTATCTCCAAACCTGACCTTAACCGTAAACCTAACCCTTATACATCAAACCTAACCCTAAAACACTCTTTAACTGTAAAGCTGCACCTGAAATTAGCCCTAACCCTAATCATAGCCCTAAACCTAGCCTTAATCCTAACCCGAACCATAACCCGAGGTTTAACCCTAATTCTAATCCATGCCCTAGCCCTAAACCTAGCTATAACCCCATCCCTTACCCTAAATCTTTCTTTTTTTTTTATGGCCAACAGCTTCTCATGTGTTTTATTTATTTATTTATTATTTTTTTTAATTTTTTATTGTGGGTTGTTCAAAACATTACAAATTTCTTGACATATCATATTCCACACTTTGATTCAAGTGGGTTATGAACTCCCACCTTCACCCCATACACAGATTGCAGATTCACATCAGTTACACATCCATTGATTTACAAATTGCCATACTAGTGTCTGTTGTGCTCCGCTGCCTTTCCCATCCTCCACCCTCCCCCCTCCCCACCTCTCCCCTCCCCTCCCCTCCTCTCTCTCTACCCCCTCCACTGTATAACCCTGAGGGTCTCCTTCCATTACCATGCAATTTCCCTTCTCTCTCCCTTTCCCTCCCACCTCTCATCCCTGTTTAATGTTAATCTTCTTCTCCTGCTCTTCGTCCCTACTCTGTTCTTAGTTACTTTCCTTATATCAAAGAAGACATTTGGCATTTGTTTTTAGGGATTGGCTAGCTTCACTTAGCATCATCTGCTCTAATGCCATCCATTTCCCTGTAAATTCTATGATTTTGTCATTTTTTAATGCAGAGTAATACTCCGTTGTGTATAAATGCCACATTTTTTTATCCATTCATCTATTGAAGGGCATCTAGGTTGGTTCCACAGTCTTGCTATTGTGAACTGTGCTGCTATGAACATCGATGTAGCAGTGTCCCTGTAGCATGCTCTTTTTAGGTCTTTAGGGAATAGACCAAGAAGGGGAATAGCTGGGTCAAATGGTGGCTCCATTCCCAGCTTTCCAAGAAATCTCCATACTGCTTTCCAAATTGGCTGCACCAATCTGCAGTCCCACCAGCAATGTACAAGTGTACCCTTTTCCCCACATCCTCGCCAGCACTTGTTGTTGTTTGACTTCATAATGGCTGCCAATCTTACTGGAGTGAGATGGTATCTTAGGGTGGTTTTGATTTGCATTTCTCTGACAGCTAGAGATGTTGAGCATTTTTTCATGTACTTGTTGATTGACTGTATGTCTTCCTCTGAGAAGTGTCTGTTCAGGTCCTTGGCCCATTTGTTGATTGGGTTGTTTGTTCTCTTATTGTCTAATTTTTTGAGTTCTTTGTATACTCTGGATATTAGGGCTCTATCTGAAGTGTGAGGAGTAAAGATTTGTTCCCAGGGTGTAGGCTCCCTATTTACCTCTCTTATTGTTTCTTTTGCTGAGAAAAAAACTTTTTAGTTTGAGTAAGTCCCATTTGTTGATTCTAGTTATTAACTTTTGTGCTATGGGTGTCCTATTGAGGAACTTGGAGCCCGACCCCACCGACTGTAGTTCGTAGCCAACTTTTTCTTCTATCAGACAGCGCGTCTCTGATTTGATATCAAGCTCCTTGATCCATTTTGAATTCACTTTTGTGCATGGCGAGAGAAAGGGATTCAGTTTCATTTTGTTGCATATGGATTTCCAGTTTTCCCAGCACCATTTGTTGAAGATGCTATCTTTCCTCCATTGCATGCTTTTAGCCCCTTTATCAAATATAAGATAGTTGTAGTTTTGTGGATTGGTTTCTGTGTCCTCTATTCTGTACCATTGGTCCACCCGCCTGTTTTGGTACCAGTACCATGCTGTTTTTGTTACTATTGCTCTGTAGTATAGTTTGAAGTCTGGTATCGCTATACCGCCTGATTCACACTTCTTGCTTAGCATTGTTTTTGCTATTCTGGGTCTTTTATTTTTCCATATGAATTTCATGATTGCTTTCTCTGTTTCTACAAGAAATGCCGTTGGGATTTTGATTGGCATTGCATTAAACCTATAGAAAACTTTTGGTAATATCGCCATTTTGATGATGTTAGTTCTGCCTATCCATGAACAGGGTATATTTTTCCATCTTCTAGGATCTTCTATTTCTCTCTTTAGGGTTCTGTAGTTTTCATTGTATAAGTCTTTCACCTCTTTTTTTAGGTTGATTCCCAAGTATTTTATTTTTTTTTGAAGATATTTTGAATGGAGTGGTTGTCCTCATTTCCATTTCAGAGGATTTGTCACTGATATACAGGAATGCCTTTGATTTATGCGTGTTGATTTTAAATCCTGCCACTTTGCTGAATTCATTTATTAGCTCTAATAGTTTCTTTGTAGAGCCTTTTGCCTTACCCTAAATCTTACCATAACCCTAAACCTAACCATAATCTGAAACCTAACAATAAGTGTTTCCTTAACCCTAGGCCTAACACTAAGATTAAGCTTAGCACTAACCCAAATTTAGTCCTATCCTAACCATAAACCTAGTCCTATCCATAACCTAATGCTAACTCTAGGCCTAACTCTATCTCAAGACCTAATCGTAACCATAACCATAACCCTAACCTTAAGACTAATCCTCTTTCCCTTGCCCTATCCCTAGTTCTATCCTTAGCCCTAGCCCAACTGTGGATCTAAACCTAACTCTAAATTTAAAACAAACTCAAAATTTAACCATAAACATAATCCTAATCCAAAATCTAACACTATCCCTAACAAAAATGCTAATCCTAAAACTTTCATTACCCCTAGCCCTAGCCATAAAACAAAACCATGCCATATCCCTAACCCAAACCCTTAACCTAAATCAAACCATAAAACTACACCTAGCCCTAACCCTAACTCTAAAAATAACCCTGACTCTGACACAGATCCTAACACTAAACCTAGTTCTAAACATCACCCTAACTGCAAATTAACCCTAAAACTAGATCTAGCCTTAACCCTAACCTTAAAAATAATCCTAATCGTAAAACTAGTTCATACACTAGTCATTGTCATAATCCTAGCCCTAACCGTACAAAAATCCTACCCCAAATTCTAGTCCTAACCCAAGCTTAAACCCTAATCTTAACCCTAACACTAGCCCTAACCCTAACCCTAACCCGAAACCTAACTCTAGATCTAACCCTATCACTTACCCTAAGCCAAACCCTAAACCAAATGTTAAACCTAGTCCTAACCCCAATCCTTAGCGTAACTTAAACACTAACAGTATTACAATCCTAATCCTAGCACTCATTCTAGTTCTAACCCTAACCCTGACCCTTATTCTGATCCTAAGAGTAACCCTAGGTCTAAACCTGACCTAACCCTAAACCAAACTCTAACACTAGTCCTACAGGTAACCCTATACCTATACCTAACCCTAATACTATATCTAGACCTAAAAATAATCCTAAATATAGTTATAATTCTAGCCATAGACCTAATCAAAATCCTATCTCTAGCCCTAACAATAACCCTTAACCTAAACTAAACAATTACCTTACCCATAGACCTAACACTAGTTCTAATTCTGGCTCTAAGCCTAACCCTAAAACTATCTGGAAAACTGCCACTGACCCTAACATTATCCTATCTCTAAACCTGACCCTAACCAAAAACATAGTTCTAACACTAGACCTAGCCATAACCCTAACCCTGAAATTAGCCATAAACATAACCCAGCCCTAACCCTATTTTAACCATAATCTGAACCCTAACATTAGCCCTAACCCTAGTCCTAAGCCTAATACAAAAACTAGCCATAATCCTAGGCCTAAACTTAGCCCTAAACATAACCCTAACCCCAACCCTAGCCTTAATACTAACATTAACACTAACCGTTGCATTAGAGCTAACCCTAGCTCAAAGCCAAACCCTTACACTAAACATTACCCAGCCCTATTGTAAACCATAACTCTAACCCTAGCTCTTATCCTAACCTTTATCCTAGCTCGAACTTTAGTTCTAAACATGTCAATTACCCTAACCCTAACCCTAACCCTAATTATAACACTATCCCTAACACTAAACCCAACTCTAACCATAAACATATCCCAAGAACTAACAATCATCCTAAACCTCACCATAGCCCTAAAACTAGCGGAAACATTCAGCATTACACTAAACCTAATCCTAAAACTAGCCCTAATCCATACCCTAAACCTAAATCTAACATTATCCATTACCCTAATCCTAACCCTAACTGTAATAAAAACTCCAGCCAAAAGCCAAACCCTAAACCAAACCCTAAACATAAGCATATCCCTAGACCTAAACATAAAGCTAATTCTCAAGCTAGCCCTAACCCTAGATCAAACACTAACCCTTACCCTAACCTAACCATAAACCTAGCCCTAAACCTAACATGTACCATAAACCAAACCCAAGACCTATACCTAAACCTAACTCTAATTTTAGACTAAATCCAAACCATAATCGACCATTACCCTAGCTCTAAATCTATCCATTATACTAAACATAATCCTAACCAAATGCTAACCTTAACCCTATTGCAAAACTTAACCCATCCATTACCCTAAACCTTAACTGAATCCTAAACCTAACCTTATTCATTACCCTAACCCTAAGCCTAAACCGAACACTATTTAAGCCCTAACCCTAAACTTTGACTCAAAACAAATGCTAACCCTGACCATAACACTAATAATACCCCTAACTCTAAACCTGACCCTTACCCTAAACATAGCTCTAGCCCTAGTTCTAGCCCTGAACCTAAAAGAACTCCTAACCCTAAACCAAGCCTTAATCCTAACCTAAACACTAACCCTAGACCTGATCCAAATTCTAACCTTCACCCTAGCCCTAAAGCTAGCTATAACCCCACACATTCACATAAACTTAATCCTAACCCCAAAGCTAACCCTAAACCTAGCCCTACCCTTAGACCTAACCATAACACTAACTCTAGCCCTAATCCTAGCCATAATTTAGCTTTAATCCTAATCCTACACATAAGCCTAGTCCTAAATCTAAATAAGACTCTCATCCCAGCCGTTTATCTAGTTCTAACACTATCCCTTAGCATAACACTAACCCTAGCCCTAATCTTAAACCTGGATCTAACCCTAACTCTGAATCTAACCCTAAATTTAAGCCTAAACTTCACCCTAACACTAGCACTAACCCTAACACTAATTCAAAATCTAACCCTAACCCTAGCCCTAGCCCTAAAACAAAATCAAGCCATAGCCCTAACCCTAACCCAAACCCATAGAAGTCAAAATGAAGTCAAATCTTAAAACACAAACTGTTCCTGACAACAAAACTTGAACTGAGAAGGTCAAACCTGGAAAACATGGTAATGCTAGGTAAATGATGAATACTGACCCGTATCAAAGAAATTTGAACAAAACTAACTCTAACCCGAACATTAGTTCTAACCCTAGCCCGAACCCTAATCCTAAAACTAAGCCTTTCTTGTTTATACAGTTTGATCATAAAACTCCCAAACTTGGGGTGCCTAGTAGGGCAAGGTAACAGATGAATCGTACCCACTATCAAAAAAATCTGACCAACAATTGGGGGAGGTGTTTCAGTACATGCCTATTTCCCCTGTTTTTATCTAAAAGTGCTCTTGGATAAATTGATTTTTCATGCTTCAGCTTAACATACTTTCACAAGGAACAAACCAGAGCATGCCCACAGTAAAATGATTGAGTGTGTGAAGTTTCATGCAGCTAGCAACAACCCTGTTTGATTTCCAGCTCCATTTCCATTCACACCTATTGGCCATAATATAGTGAAAACTAAAAATTCAAACTGCTCCTGAGACTAATCCATTGAATCTTGAAGGCCCAAACTTGGGGAGCCTACTAAGGTTGGTCAAAGATGAATCCTGTACAGTATCAAAGAAATCCGACCAAAAAAATTTGAAGCTCTTTTAGTACATGCATATTTTGCTTGCTCCTAAAGCACTCAGATAAAGCTGTTTCTTTCTACTTCAGCTTAGGGATACTTCACAGGAAAAAAAACCATAGATCTTTCACTGAGAACTGACTGAGTGTTTGAAGTTTCAAGCAGCTATCAAAAACCCTGTTTGATTTCCAGCTTCATTTCCATTCACCCCTACAGGGCAAAAAGAAGAGAAACATGAAAATTGAAACTCTTCCTGAGAGAAAACACTTTTACATAGGAGGCCCAAACATTTGGAGTATAGTCAAAATAGGAAAAAGGTTAATCCTTCACAGTAACATAGAAATTAAAAACAAAAAAAAACTAACTGTAACCCTAACGATAGGTCTAAATCTAATCCTAACATTAAGTCTAACCCTAAACCTAATCTGTTTAGAGAACCATTGATCATAGAATTTTCAAAATTGGGGAGTCTAGTGGGGTAAGCTTACAGATGAATCATGGGCAGTTTCAGAGAAATCTGACAAAATGTCCATTTACCCATGTAGGTCAAAATGAAGTGAATCCATAAAATACAAATTGTTTCAGTCAGTAAAGTATTCAACTGAGAAGGCCGAAACCTGGGAAACATAGTAAGGCTAGGTAAAAATGTATCTTGCCCAGTATAAAAGAAATTTGAACAATACATACTCTCACCCTAACACAAAACCTAACTCTAAATATAAGCTTAACCCTAACCTGTTTAGAGAATCTTTTATCATAGAATTCCCAAATTAAGGAAGCCTAGTGCGGAAGCTAACAGATGAATCGTGTGCAGTATCAAAGAAATCTGACCAAATAGTTTGAGGAGGTAGTTCAGTACGTGTATATTTCCCTGTTGTCTCCTACAGTACTTTCAGATAAACATGTTTTTGCATGCTTAAGCTTTGGGAAACTTTCAGAAGGAAGAAACCAGAGAGTGCTCACATAGAACTGATTGAGTCTGTGCAGTTTTAAGCAGAGAGCACCAACCCTGTTTGATTTCAAGTTCCATTTCCTTTTACCCGTATAGGTCAAAATGAAGGAAACCTTAAAATACAAACTGTTCCTGACAGCAAACCATTGAAAGGACAAGGCCCAAACCTGGGGAAAATAGTAATGCTAGGTACAAGATGAATTATGCCAACTATCAAATAAATTTGAAAAAAAAACACTCTAACACTAGATCTTACCCAACCCTAACCTAATTCTAACCTGTTTAGAGTACATATGATCACAGAAGTCCCAAGTTTGGGAGTCTAGTGGTGCAACTTAACGAATGAAACTTGTGCAGTATAAAATAAATGTAATGAAAACTTGAGGGAGGTATTTAAGTACATTCATATTTCCCTGTTTTTTTTCTTAAAGTGTTCATGGATAAATTGTTTTTCATGCTTCAGCTTAATGGACTTTCACAAAGAAAAATCAAAGATTGCCCACAGAATGCTGATTGAGTGTGTGAAGATTCATGCATCTAGCACCTAACCTGTTTGATTTCCAGCTCCATTGCCATTCACATCTATAGGCCATAATGAAGTGATACCTAAAAATTCAAACTTTTCCTGACACTGAAGCACTGAACCTTGAAGGCCAAACCTTGAGGAGCCTACTAAGGCTAGGTCAAGGATGAGCCCAGTACAGTATCAAACTAATCTAACTAAAAATTTTGAAGCTCTTTCAGTACATGTGTGTTATGTTTGCTCCTAAAGCACTAAAAGATACAGTTGTTTCTTTCTAATTCATCTTAGGGCTACTTCCACAGCAAACTCCAGATTATGCTCACTGAAAATTGATGAAATGTGTGAAGTTTCAAGCAGCTAGCCAAAACCCTGTTCGATTTCCAGCTTCATTTACATTCACCCCTATAGGGCAAATAAAAGAGAAACATTAAAATTAAAACTGTTCCTTAAAGCAAACCCTTTATGTGGTAGGCCCAAACATTTGGAATATAGTCAAAATAGGAAAAATGTGAATCCTGCACAGTATCATAGAAATTTGAAAACAAAACTAAATTTTACCTTAACACTAGGTCTTATACTAGTCATAACACTAACCCTAACACTAACCTTAACCTGTTTAGAGTCCCTTTGATCCTAGAAGTTTCTCACTTGGGGAGCCAAGTTGGGTAGGCTAACAGATGAATCTTTCACAATATCAAAGGAATCTGACCAAATAATTGGGGAGGTAGTTCAGTACATGCATATTTCCCTGTTTTCTCCTAAAGTACTCTTACATAAAGTTGCTTTGCATGCTTCAGCTTAGGGCTATTTTTACAAGGAATAAACCAGAGAATGCCCATAAAAAAAACTGATTGAGTGTGTGAGGTTTGAAGTAGCTAGCTCCATTTCCATTTAAAAGCATAGGTCAAAATGAAACAAAAACTTAAAATACAAACTGTTCAGGAGAGCAAACACTTGATCCAAGAGGCCCAAACTTAGAGAATATAGTGAGATTAGGTAAAAGTTGAATCCTCCCCAGTATCAAAGAAATTTAAACAAAAACAAATCTAACAAAACACTAGCTGTAAACCTAGACCTAATCTAATACTAAATCTAACCTAACCTGTTAAGAGAACCATTGAACATAGTAGTCCCCAAGTAAAGGAGCCCAGTGGGGCAAGCTAACAGATAAATCCTGTGCAGTATCAAAGAAATCTGACCAAATAATTGGGGGAGGTATTTTAGTACATGAACATATCCCTATTTTCTCCTAATATGCTCGTGGATAAATTATTTTTTCATGCTTCAGTTTAACGTACTTTCACAAGGAGCAATCAGAGAGTACCCACAGAGAGCTGATTGAGTGTATGAAGTTTCAAGCAGCTAGTACAGACTCTGTTTGATTTCCAGCTCCATTTTCATTCACAGCTATAGGCCATAATAAAGTGAAAACTAAAAATTCAAATTTTTCATGACAGTGAACTGGCGAAATTTGAAAACCCAAACATGAAGATCCTACTAAGACTAGGAAAAGGATGAATCCTGTACAATGTCAAAGTAATCCATGCCAAAAAAAAAAAATGAATCTTGCTTCTAAAGTGCTCACAGATAAAGCTGTTTTTTTTTTTTTCTAATTCACCTTTGGGATACTACCACAAGAAACAAATGAGAAAATGTTCACTGAGAACTAATTGAATGTGTGAAGTTTCAAAAAGCTAGCACAAACACTGTTTGAGTTCCATCTCCATTTTCATTCATCCCTATAGGGAAAAAATAAGTGAAACATGAAAATTAAAACTGCTCCTCAAAGCAAACCCTTTTACCTAGGTGTCCCAAACATGATGATCATACTAAGAATAGAAAAAAAGCTAAATCCTGCCCAGTATCCAAAAAGTTGAAAAAAACTAACTCTAACCCTAATACTAGTTATAACACTTGCCCTAACTCTAACCTAACCCTAAGCCTAACCTGTTAAGAGAACCTTTGATCATAAAAGTCTTAAACTTGGGGAGACTAGCTGGGAAAACTTACAGATGAATCCTGCACAGTATCAAAGAAATCTGATCAAATAATTGGGGGCGGTATTTCAGTACATGAATATTGCCCTGTTTTCTCCTAAAGTGCTCTTGTATAAACTTGTTTTGCATGCTTCAGCTTATGGTTACTTTTACAAGGAAGAAACAAGAGAGTGCCCACAGACAGCTGATAGAGTATATGAAGTTTCAACCAGCTAGCACAAACCCTCTGATTTCCAGCTCCATTTTCAATTACCCATATAGGTCAAAATGAAGTGAGACATGAAAAACAAACTATTAACAACAGCAAACCATTGAACCAAGAATGCCCCAAACGGGGGCACATAGTAAGGCTAGGTAAAAGATAAATCTTCTCAGTATCAAAGAAATTTGAACAAAACAAACTCTTGCCTCAGTCTGGCTGGGCACAAATGCCACAGTCTGGCTGGCACACAATCATGAGCCACCACACAGCTTGTAGATTCAAACAGCAACTCTTTATTCCTGAACTCACACCAGCCATCTACAAACACGTTCTGGGGAAATCCATGTTCTCTGCCCAAATCCAATTCTACTGGGCTTCTATCTCCCAAAAATATACTGTCTGAATCCCATGAGAACTCAAGGGGAACTCAGGCAGCAGGATACGCCCTATTCCCAGCAGGAATAATCTTAAACCTTAAACCTGGAACCTAAACCGGGAACGCCCTAATCCGCCTTGGTCCTTGAACAAGGTCACCTACATTCAATGTCACTGCAACATGGGGTACGCTGGCAAGGAAATTGTCATACCTACTTGGCTAATGGCTCCCAGCAAACTCTAATTTTAACACTAGCTCTAAAGCTAGCCCTAACCCTAACCATAACACTTAGAGATACCTGTTTAGAGAACCATTGATCCTAGAAGTGCCAACCTTGGGGAGCCTAGTGGAGCAAGATTAAAGATGAATACAGCACAGTATCAAATAAATCTGATCAAATTGTTGAGAGACTTATTTTAGTATATACATGTTTCTCTATTTTCTCCTTAAGGGCTCACAGATACTGTTGCTTTTGCATGCTTCATATTTGGCCTACCTTCAAAAGATAGAAACCAGGGAGTGCCCACTGAGAACTGATTGTGTGAAGTTTCAAGCACCTCCTGCCAACCCTGTTTGATTTCCAGCTTAATTTTCATTCACATCAATAAGCCATGATGAAGGGAAACCTTAAAATACAAACTGTTCCTGAAAGCGAAGAATTGAACCGAGAAGACCCAAACCTGTGGAGTATAGTAAGGCTAAGTAAAAGATGAATCCTGCCCAGTATGATAGAAATTTGAAAGAAAACAGGGCCGCATGGGTGCTCTCGGCACCGATGGAAGGCACAGCTGCACAGTTTCTCTGGGTGCAGACAGCAGTCTCAGCGCACAGGTGCTCTCTGTGCAGACGAAAGGCAGCAGAGAACACAGAGGCTTTGCTTTTGCGTCATCAGCCCGAGCTCTGGACACAGCACAAGGTCACTCCAGAACCACCCACCTCACCAAACACCATACATGTGTAATAGATGTAATCCATCTTGCAAAACCTTACTCACCATCTATTGGTGGGTGTGGCTACCATCTCAGTTCTGCAGCTTATCAGGTACCTGGTTTCCAACTCCCCTACCTCCAGCTGTGATAACTCAAGATTTTTCTCACAAGATTTTGGGGAGTGTAACTCTAAATGCGGAACAGCAACTGCACAGCACCTGGTTTCCAATTCACAGACTAAGAGTAGGGAAGCTCTAGGTAGAAGCTCAAGCCCTCTCACCCTGTCTACCGCAACCACCCTAAGCACAGAGACTCAAGGTAGGAATAGAAAACTCCACCTACTGCAAGACAAAAAAAAAATAGTTCTGAGAATTTTTTCTTTCTTTCTTTTCTTTTCCTGCTCTTCTCATCCATTCTCCTCTACCCTTTCCCCTCTGGTCCTCACAATCACAACATATGTGAAACCAAGAACATTCCATGAAATTGGACATTAAGAACTGAATCACTAGAATAGCCTAATATAGAGGAATTGCATAGGCCCAAGGTCACCACTCCTTTATTTGCTCTTATTTTCTTTCTCCCACTCTTTTTTTCTTTCCTTGTTATTTTTTCTTGCTTTTTCTTTCTCGCTCTATCCCACTTTAAGCCTCCTAACTTTTACTATTTATGCATAGGGTAATTTTATGAATACAGATAAGGAGTTTGTAAATTCCCCTGTCAATTAATTAGAGTTCTCCTCCAAATTTGCTAAGTTAGATTAATCACATACCCTCAATCTTTTCCCCCTTAACATAGCATCCTACCCATGACCCTAAGTTCTATATAAACCACCATATATGGTATGCCTTTTATGAAACTAATGACTATATTATAAATAATAATTTAAGCCAACATCTCTAGACACAGAGTCTACATATAAATATATTTATACTGGTTAGGCTTAGTGTTCGGGTTAGCATTATATTTAGAGTTTGGTTTTGATCTATGGTTAGAGTTAGGGCTATGGATAGGGCAAGGTTTAGGACTAGGGTTTGGTTAGGTTTAGGGTTATGGTAAGGGATAGGGTTAGAAGTAGTGATAAGTCTAGTATAAGAGTTAGAGTTAGTCTTAGGGCTAGTATAAGGGTTAGGGTTAGGGATAGGGCTAAATTAGGGCTAGTGTTAGTGTTAGGTTTAGGCCTTGGTTTAGGGCTAGAGTTAGGGTTATGTTTAGCATAAGGTATTGGGTTATAGCTAGGTTGAGGGCTAGGGCAATGGTTAGTATTAGGGTTAGGGCTATGGTTAAGTTTAGGTTTATAATTAAAGCTAGGTTTAGGGCTAGGATGAGGGCTAGTATTTGTGTTAGGGTTAGGGCTTGTATTAAGGCTAGAGCTAATGTCAGGTCTAGGGTTACAGTTTCGGATAGATTTAGTGATAGGTTTTTAGCTTGGTCCAGTGTAGTGGTTAGGTTTATACTAAGGGTCAGTTTTAGAGGTAGGGTTATTATTAGGGTCAGGATCAAGGTGAGGGTTTGGGTTAGGTTAGGGTTTAGGTTTAGGGCTTGAATTATCATTAGGTTTATGGTTAAGGTAATGACAAAGTTAGGTCTAGCATTTAGGTGTGGTTTAATGTAATGAATACAGTTAGGTTAGCATAAGGGTTGGGTTATCATTAGGGTAATGGATAGGATTTAACCTAAGATTAGGGGTAGGGTTATGTATAGGATTAGGGCTTTTGTTTGGGTTAGGATTAAGTTTACATTTAGTTTTAAAGCTAGGTTTAGGGGCTGAGGATGTGGCACAAGAAGTATCGTGCTCGCCTGGCATGCATGGGGCGCTGGGTTTGAACCTCAGCAGCACATACCAATAAAATAAAGATTTTGTGTCCACCAAAAACAAAACAAAACAAAACAAAACAAACAAACAAAAATATATATATATATTTTATTTATATTTTTATATTTTATATATATATATTTTTATATTATTTATATATATAAACAAACTAGTTTTAGGACTAGGATTAAGGCTAGGTTTGGGTTTAGGTTAGGGATAGGGTTAAGGCTACAGCTAATGTAAAAAGTAGTATTATGATTAGAGCTAGTGATAGGGTCAGAGTTAGGGCTACGTCTAGTTTTAGCATTAGGTTTACGGTTACGATGATGTTTAGAGCTAGGTTTAATGTTAGGGTCAGAGTCAGGGTCCGGATTAGTTTTCAGTTTAGTGTTAGGACTAGAATTCGAGATAGGATTAGAACTAGGTGTTAGGTTAGGTTTTGGTTTAGGTTAAGTGTTAGGGTTAGGGTTATGATTTGGTTTTGTTTTAGGGCTAGGAGTAGAGTTAGGGCTAGTTTTAGAATTAATGTTAGAATTAGGGCTAGTGTTAGTGTGAGGTTTAGGCTTAGGTTTAGGGTTAGATTCAGAGTTAGGTTTTGATCCATTATTTGAGCTAGGGGTAAGGAGAGGGCTAGGATTAGGGCTATGTTTAGGGCTAGGTTTAGGATTATGGTAAGGTATAGGGTTAGAACTAGGTATAAGGCTAAGGCGAGAGTTTGAATTAGTCTTAGAGCAAGAGTTAGGGTTGGGTTAGAGATAAGGCTCAATTAGGGCTGGAATTAGAACTAGGGTTACTGTTAGGGTTAGGCCTAAGTTTAAGGCTAGGGTTAGGGTTAGGGTTAGGTTAAGGGATGGGATTATAGCTACTTTTAGGACTAGGTGAGGATTAGAATTAGGGTTATGGTTTGGTTAGATTTATGATGTGTGTTAGGATTAGGACTAATATTAGAGCTAGGGCTAACGTCAAGGGTTTAGTGTTACAATTAGAGAGAATTTTAGGGTTAGGTTTATAGCTAGGTCTATTGTAAGGTTCAGCTTTTTTGATAGGGTCAGGTTTAGAGCTTTGGGTTTTATTAGGGTCAGGGTCAGGTTTAGGGTTTTTATTAGATTAAGTTTAAGGTTTAAGGCTCAAGTTATCATTACGGTTAGGGATAGGTTAATGAGAGTTTTAGGATTAGAGTTCAGGTTAGGTGTAGAGTAATGGATAGGGTTACAGTTTGAGATAGGATTAGGGTTCAGGCTAGGATTAGCAGAAACATGAGGGTTATCATTACGGTAATGGATAGGGTTAGAGCTAGTGATAGGGCTAGTGTTATGCTTAGGATTAGGTCTAGGGTTAAGTTTAGGATTAGGGTTAGGGCTAAGGTTAGGGTTACGGTTAGCTTTAGGGTTAAATCTAGGGTAGGGCTTTTGTTAGGGCTAGGTTTTGCAATAGGTTACGGCTATGGGAAATGTAAGAACTTTTTTATGATTAGTGGTAGTTTTAGGGTTAATGTTAGAGCTAAGTATAGTTTTAGGGTTAGGTTTAGGGTTAGGGTTCTTTTTAGAGATAGGGTTAGTGTTAGTGTCAGGGTCAGTGTTCAGTTTAGGGTTATGGTTAATGATTAAGCCAGAATTAGAACTAGGGTTAAGTCTAGGGGAAGGGTTAGTGTTTGGCTTTAGGCTAAGTGTTATTGTTAGGGCTAGGGCTACGTTTTTCTTTAGGTTTAGACTAGAGTTATGGATAGATTAGGATTAGGTTTAGATCTAGGGCTAGTGTTAGGATTAGGTTTAGGTATAAGGTTACTGTAAGGCTACTGTTAGATTTCAGTTTAGGTTTAGGTTCAGGTTTAGACCTGTGATTAGTGTTAGAGTCAGAATAAGAGTTAGGGTTAAGGTTAGGGTTTGGATTATGTTTAGAGCTAGAATGAGGACTAGGTTTAGGACTAGTAATAGGATTAGGGTTTGGGTTAGGTTAAGGATAGGGTTAGGTTTAGGATTAGCATTAGGTTTAGGGTTTTGCATAGGTTAAGGGATAGCATTAGAGCTAT